>NC_044326.1:130203961-130339823 GCF_007399415.2 Gopherus evgoodei | reverse complement strand
ATGCTGTTAATTCTTTTTGAAAAAAAGTTGCACCATTGCTAACGAAGAGGTGCTGAGGTCAGTGAATACAGGCATCTTTTGGATTTACCAGGGAACTCGCTGTGTCGGAGCTGCGTTTTGAGAGAGAGGCCATGGTAAGGTCAGGCTGTGACCACAGGCGCCCACATTGTAGAAAGGGACAGGCAGAGACAGAAGCAAAAGGGAGAGTGTACAGACCATAAGCTTCTTCACTATGCTAGACTGGGAGTCTATTTCAAAATTGTGCTTAGATCACCAAACAACTATGCTCTCTACTACTATCCCCATAGCTGAACCCTGATAACAAAAGTACAAAAATGCTACCACTCTTCAGAAGGTTTAGTAGCCGTGTTCTATAATATAGAGCCTGCTGTTAATCCTCCGTAGCAATAGGTATGGGTCAGGGATGATATCCTTCCTTCCGATCCATTCCATTTCATGCCACCACAGATGTTAGCTCTTTGACTTATGGCATTATGATTCGCTTCCTAGGAAGCATGAGGCTATCCTGAGAACATATTCCTAACAAATTATTGATTAGGTAACTTCTGGTCTTCCAGCAATTCACATTAACAGATTTTATTCTCCTAGTTATCTGAAAATATTCACAAGCTTTTGAGCAAATCACTCTTGATCTGGAGCTCATTTCGCAAGCAGCTTGCTTGATGAACTTGGAATTCAAAATCTGAGTGTTGCGAGTGGACATGTAAGTCATCTGGTGTGTTTTCCTGGACTGATTGGCATGAACTCTTAGAATCAGGTTCCTGGTGTGAGCCCTCATCATTACAATAATTCAAAATTGACTTTCTGAGAAGGATGCATTTAAAGCTGCCTGTTGTGAGGAGCATTTTTGCTGGTGAATTTGTTTGCTAAAACTTTCATGGGAAATGAACAAAGAGGTGCCTGAAATCACAGAAAACTTTTTGCATTATTCAGATTAGGTCTAGCCTCAGAAACCTGCAGGACCTGCCACATGCTGATCCTTCAATGCATGCCATCAGGCGGATGCTGTTCCAGTAAAGTGGCTGTGTTTGGAAAGAGTGAGAACCTATCTCATTCTTCTCCCGACCCACTGGCAGTACTCAGGTGAGTTCCACACCTTGGGGTGAAATAGGAGCCATGGACTCTGTCACCCTCCTTTCCCTTGAGGCTGATTTCAATGGAGCTCCACAGGAAGGATATTGTGAGACCTCTGAACCATAAGGCTTTGCCTGTAGGCTGCCATGGCTGAGTATTCTTGTCTAGCCAAGTGGAAAAATCAGCCCCAAAACAAGCCATCCTGTCAGTTACTTGACTCAGATGCCACTTTTGGCCAGCTCCAAGTCTGAGCTGTGTCACATCCACAGATGCAGTGAGTGGGTAGGAGGAGTCGCACAATAGTCAATAGCAAACTTTGACACCTTGCCTCTCATGACAGATTTAGCGGCTGCTGAAGTTATGCAAAATATTATCAAGATTAATAACTTGTGGACTCATCTGTCCCATCAACGGTTGCTGCTAGTGAATAGATCAGAACCGTGTTTCTGATTTACTGGCATCCAGGAAGCGGTTAGCGTGGTGAGGCTCTTATCTGAGAATATACTTAAAGAAGTGTCAAGCCTTCTGGGTTCAGTTACTGAAAGCTTGTGCTGGGGTAACATGGTTCCTTCCCCAGAAAAACCCCACACACACTCTTTCCCTTTTCAGAATCCTCTTGTATATTGACACATGTGTTAATCATAGATATACACATTTTTTCAGTGTGCTTTATATTGACAAAACTGAAAAACAGGCCACTTTAGCCTGTTTTATTTATTTATCCCTGCACGTTCTTCACACATTGATGCATCCTTGGCCCTCAGCCTTTATCTATTAGGACACCTATCTATTAGTGGTCTTCTCCAGTCTCTGGGCCAACTTTTCAAGAGCTTGGGGCTAGATTTTCAACAGAGCTCAGCATCCAATATGCTGAGCTCTCTTGAAAATCTGACCACATCCCTTAAGTACCTAAATGAGAATGGAGTTCTGTTGAAAATCTGGCCCCAAATGTCACAGAATTTGGATACATCTGAATTGAAACTAGCAAACTAGACCCACTTGGCTAGGATTTAGAATTGTAACCATATGGGAGTTGACCCTCACCTCTTGAAATGGAAAGAGATTCGGTTTAGAGGTTTGGTTCTTGGTACACAATTCCAAAAAAAGATTTTAGAATCTAGCTTTCTTAAATGCGCTCACCCCTCAATTTGAAAGTGAGGCTTAACCGCTGAGCCTCTGTGAATATGGGCAAATGTCATCAGTACTGGGAAAAAATGTAGGAATGAGAGAAGTGGTGCTGGCAATCTTATACCAACACCCATCACCATAATATTTAAGCAACTTTCACATAAACAAATTAGCAATAGCAAAGTCCCTAGCTCTCCCCCCTGTTTTGGGGAGGTAAGGTTATGCTTTGCTTAGGGTGCTTAGTGCTGAGGGTGTCTCTCGTTATTAGGAAAGGTTTGCAGCATTTTCTAAAGATCAGATTCAATTATGAATCAGTGTGTCCACACAGCATTAGGACCTACACCGTTCTAAAGGCCTCACCTGCTGGCTGGGCTCAGAAGGTCTTTTGCTAGGACCTGTGTCAGAAAAGTTCATTCAGCTCCATTATAATATTACAGTTGTTGTGGTCAGGTTGCACCGTGATGGATGGTAGCAGGCTGTGGATGGGAAGGAGGGGGGACGTGCCAGGCCATAAAGTGGGATTGCTGGTATGAGTGATGGAGAGGGGACTTCCCCTTTGATGAAGGAGCTGCTGGGGCTGGACTGGGACCATGGGAATCTGCCCACAATGATAATGAATTTCATCCAGCTATTGCACTGACATCATGCTTGTTGATGCATGAATGGGTATCCTGCCTTTGCCATCAACCTCTCCCTGTATCAGTGGGCAGCGTGAGGCACAATAGAACCCACAGCACGTTCCTCCTTTGGGTGGCTGGGTTGGTAAGGAACTGGATACAGTCCATGTTGTCTCTTCTGATGGCCCCCCAGGAACTGGTCTAAGACCCTGGAGGCAGTGGCCTGGCTGATGCTAGTGGTCTGGAGGGTGATCCTCTGGAGCTGGAGGTCAGTGTGGCCAGCACTGACCCATAGCGCACTGCTATAGTGTGGGTCCTATGGTTCTGGCACAGAGGTCCTCCTGGGTGGTGATGCACAGGTGGTGGATGGCATACTAGTTGAACCTGTAGATGGTAGACCGTGACTGTACCAGGCAGCCACACAGGCAGAGACTGCACCCGGGAAGTGAGCTACTACTGTCCAGCATCTGCTCCTGCTGGATCCTTCATCAAAGAGGCATCCAGATCTGGGGCTGCTCAACAGGCGCGTGCAGGAGGGAACGGTTTTGCTTATCCAGATGTATAATGAAACCACTGCAGGCTGGCAAAGGATACTTGTTCTTGGGCCCCTGATGGCTCCAAGAACAAGGCTGTGTGGCAGGGTGCTAGGCAGGGACTCCTGAGCCAGCCCTCTGTCTCGCTAACCCCAATTAAGGGAAGTAAATTGGAGCTGGCTAGAGACACCTGTACCTGATTGACAAAGGGGAAACAGGTGCCAGCCCATTTAGCCTGGGGTTACATACAGGCCCACAGAAAGGAAGCAAGGGGGAAGCCAGAGAGGGGAAGGAGGGGGTAGCTCTTCCTTTCTGGGTGCAGAGGCTAAGGAGTTCTCACAGCTGAGAACCCCAAGCTGCATAGGGTGAGAAGGTGGTGGGATTGCACCCTGTAAATAAACTGCCCCAGAGACTGCTGAAACTGAGTGTCTCTGAGTGGTTTTTGGAGCAGAGCAGAGACAGGAGCAAAGGGGACCCTGCTACAGCTTGTTATAGGCTGCAACTTGCTCTAGAAGTCTTGGCTGAAATAACTGTAGCCCTCAGCAGCAGCTGACTCTTTCCAAACATTACTGTCGCCTTGAAAACCGTCCCATGGTGGGCACTGCTCCTGGCTTCCCCTGGAGGAGGATGCAGGTGCATCAGAAGTTCCATCATAGTGTGCCATCAGCTAGAGTTTGCTCTCTTGATTTTTCTGTTTCTTGCCTAGCTAATGGTGCAGCATGCAGGTCCACTCTGAGATCCCCAGGAAACTGCGGCTTAGGGGTGAGCATGCAGCTCCCCCTAGGGCTAGGGTGTTGCTGCCTTCCACTGCTGGTCCTCCGCCAGAAGCAATAGGAGCTGCTGCACCACAAAGGCACTGGTTTATATTTACTGTAGCCGGCTCTCTGGCCTCTCCCTCCCTAGCAGTCAAGACCAGCCCCACCTCCAAGCCTTGACTATCTGTGGTTCCCCTTCCTCACCTTTGCTGGCTATCTCAGTTGTCCCTGATCTCCACTCTGCTCCACTAACTTGTTCCCCATCCCTGACTAGCCAACCTACCACTTCTCTCTCTCTCTCTCTCTCTCTATCTAATCTGTCTGTTGTCTCCCTGACAGGGTCTGTCTCTTGCTCCTGCTCAATACTACTTGTGTTCACCCTGTTTCCTGGCTGTCTTTTGTGCAGGTGCCTAAATGATTGATTTAGGGGCTGAAGTGGCTCTGTGATTCTATCCCTTAGTCTTTATCCCTCTCTCTGACAGCAAATGTTACACTTTGTTTGGCCAACTCGAGTTAATTGAGATAATCCCCTGAGGCAGCTGGAGGGAGAGCAAATCTAGCATTTGTTCCTGAGTCCTGAAGGTGACAAAGGGAGGCTGCCAGGTAGCTGTTAGCTAGGAATGAGGGAGGAAGTTTTGAGAGGTGGTATTGTAGCATCTGCAGGAAGTTGAGAGCTGATAAGTAGCCAAACCGTGAAAACAAGTTTTCATGTGTGTATTTGCTGGTTTACAGGAAACCCACCAAAGATTCACAATATAACTGTGTGTGTTATCATACTGAAAGCCTGAATGGCACAGAGGGTAACATCCTACTACTGCTGCCAGCTAACAGTTACTCCTTCCAAGTGGTAAAGGTGTGGGTTTCAGTTCAGGAATGTACCTGGTTCAAAACCCATTAATCATCTGTGGTGAGGAGTTTGCAATATTATGTTTCTGCAACATAGAAAATATTTTGTCAAAATATCGTCTATTTCTGCAACATGATACACTAGGTGGGAGGGTGGCAAATGTAGCATTTAGTGGAATTATGGGTTTACCACCTTCTTCCTTCCCTAGCAGAGTTGATCTTTGATAAGTTTCAATTAACAGGGCCTCACATAGTGACCAGATGTCCTGATTTTATAGGGACAGTCCTGATATTCAGGGCTTTTTCTTATATAGGCACCTATTACTCTCTACCCCATCCCAATTTTTCACATTTGCTATCTGGTCACCCTAGCCTCACACCTGATAACTTTCAAGAAATGCATATAAAAATCTAAACTAATATCATCAGCATGCATGTGAAATCCACCAGCAGCTGGGGGAAAGATGCTCAGAGGCATCTGAGGAAAAAGGGAGACAAACCTCACGGAAGCTGGGCACCTAACTCCTCTAGGTACTCTTGAAAATCCCATCCTGCCATACCCATGTTGCTTTATGAGCAGGAGGCTGGATTTTTTTTTTTAGTGCAAACATAAGACAAACAAACAAAAAAGCCTGAGAATGCAAACTTTTCAGGCTGTGGAGCAGAGGGTTCAGTGTGGTTTAAAGCGCAAATGGTACCTCGGTAAATGATGATGCACGTAGACATGTTCCACTCTATGTAATCGGGCATGTGGTGGCGACTGTCTGAAACCAAGATGAGACTTGTGGCAGGGGCCTTTCCTATTTCAGTCATTATCAAACTCCAATCCTCTTGCCACTGAAACTGAAGCATGAAGTTCTTGTCCACTTCATTCAGGTCAGCAAGGAAATTGAGTCTGCACCTTCAGCTCAACTCCCTGCCCCCGCAGAGACGACTAAAGAGGTTGTGTGGAGAACTATGCAGTGGTTGGAAGGCCTGGGAGTTTCTGCTGAACTACTGGCAGAACACAAAACTGCTCCACAATCTGTGTTCCACACCCTGGGCTGAAACAGGAGCCATGACCTATTCCTCTGCCTTCCTCTGTACACTTCAAAACTGCTGTCTGAGCAGAATGAGTGGGAACAGAGGATTAATGCTATTTCAGCCTGACCTCAAAATGTTCTGGTTATGCTGATCCTTAAATATTTCCCATATATCTCTCTGTGTGTGTGTGTGTGTGTGTGTACATACTCACACTCTCTCTCTCTCTCTCTCTCTCTCATGGTCTGACTTTCATTGGAAGGTGTTATGGTGTATGGGAGACAATTTATGATGTTGTTGATCCCAATATTATAAAAGCGCAATCACTCTTTTCAGATATACCATGGAAAAGTTATAATTAACTGAATATGATCTTGTGTGTGTGTGTGTTTGCATCACCTTTGTATGATGAGTTGTAGATATGCAGGGTAGATCTGTATTTCCAAACTTGTGCTGTGTTTCTGGGTGACACCTCCCAACAGATTGGCATCAGCACTGCCTAGTCTGTTGCATGGCCCATCAAGGGACATCAGCTGTACAATAAACCCATTGAAGGACCAGGGACTACACCTTGTGAGTCAGCAAGACTCAGAGGGGCACGCCTATGGACAGAACTCTTAGGGCTTGGCTACACTGGAAAGTTGCAGCGCTGGTGGTGGGTTTACAGCGCTGCAACTTAGTAACTGTCCACACCTGCAAGGCACATCCAGCGCTGCAACTCCCTGGCTGCAGTGCTGGCTGTACACCTGGTCTGCTTGGGGTGTAACGATTGCAGCACTGATGATGCAGTGCTGCTCATCAAGTGTGGCCACCAAAAGCGCTATTATTGGCCTCCAGGGTATTAGGAGGTATCCCAGAATGCCTACTCACAACAAACCGGAAGAATGGCTGAACTCCAAGCTCACCCCGAGCTGCTTATCTAAAAAACAAACACAGCTCCTGTTTGCTGGAGCGAGCGAGCGGAGGCAGGCAGGGGAATTGCTTTGGAATGTTCACAGCTGTTTGCTTGAAGAGAGAAATGGCACGCTCACACAGCAGAGGGGGAGGGAGGAGTCCGTGTCAAGTAGCTGCTTATGTGGTCTGAAGGCTATTTAGGAGTGCATAATCTGCATTTAGTGAATAAGAGAGGGGTGAGGGAAGGGGTCAAAACTTTTAAAATGATTCAAGGTAGGTGCTGTGTGTCTTCCAGTCCTTAGAACTTGCAAGGCAGGGAGCTGACACAGTGTCAGCTCCAAAAATCCACTCTCTCTGTCTCCCCCACGCTCCCTGTCACACTCCACTCCACCCCCCTGTTTTGAAAAGCACGTTGCAGCCACTTGAACGCTGGGATAGCTGCCCACAATGCACCACTCCCAACAGCGCTGCAAATGCTGAAAATGTGGCCACACTGCAGTGCTGGTAGCTGTCAGTGTGGCCACACTGCACCGCTTTCCCTACACAGTTGTATGAAGACAGCTGTAACTCCCAGCACTGTACAACTGTAAGTGTAGCCAAACCCTTAGGCTTTTCCAGGCCAGATTGCCATGTGAAGCTTGTGTTTGGAACAAAGGAAGCACAGGCCGCGTGGTAAAAGGAATATAAAAGGCAGCTGCATCATCTCCATTTTGTCTTCAATCCTGCGTCTTACCTTTGGAGCAACTTCTCTACAGACTGAAGCTCTGAACAAAGGACTGAATGACCCATCCAAGCTATGTATGTATTCCAGAGGGACTTGCAAGCCAGCAAACTCATCTATACCACTAAGAACCTGATATATGGACGTTGAGGTCTCTTTATGTATTTGATTGCTTTATCATTAAACAACTCTCTTGTTCTTTTTTTCTTTATAATAAACCTTTAATTTTAGACACTAAAGGATTGCCTGGCAGTGTGGTATTTTGGGTAAGAGGCAAACCTATACTGTCCTGGTAACGTGGCTGACTCTTTGGGGTCAGACGAACACTTTGTATATGTGAGCAGTGTTTAAAATAACTTCTCTCTGCATCGGACCTAAGTGCTAATTGGGAGCCAGAGAACTGGAATGCAGTAAAGGGGGCAATGTGATTTCTTTTTTGCTTCTTGATAACGAGTTGGGGGACCAGAAGCACAGTTTGTGATTGGTTCAGGAGTTTAACTTCAGGTTACTCACCTGTCTTGGGAGTATCTGCTCTCCCTTGTGCAGCCTGTCCTGACCTTGGCATTTCCAGTGAGGGCTGCCGTAGGTACCACTGGGTCACAGAGGGGAATGAAAATGGGTACGCACTACCTGCTGTGGTTCCCTAATACAGGGTGAAAGGTTAAATTATCCATGAAAGGTACAGTGAAGCTAGGATGGAAAGGCGGGAAGAGGCCAGACAGAAGCGTGGCTGGCCCAAGAATGATACTGGAGAGGAAAGCTAATATTTTGGCCCCACCAGAGTAAGAGACACGGGTGAAAAGATGCATAAAGACTAATATCTAACAATCACTTCAACGGTCATTCATAGCAAAGGTCTAAAGGACAGAAGTGTTGAATTCCAGTGTATGTGCTTAAACACGAGGATACCCTGTGTCCAGTGTATTCTCAGATGGTGATACGCTGTTTGACCTTTAGGTATCACTTCACTCTATCTTAGAGCAAGCAAATATGAGGCTTGGTATCTTGCACCCCATTGAGTGTTCACAGTAACTTGTTTATTGTGTCTTCCAGTGGAAGGCACAGTTGCTCATTTTTTTAAATGTTACAAATTCTTCTCTCAGGGAATCAATTTTTAAGAGTTGGATTATTCACTAACTTTAAATCCTTCCATATCTATTTCTAATTTTGGTCTTACTAGACAGGTGTACTAGTTCTCCAGGTGAAAAGGACTGTGGGGCGTGGAGGAAAAAGCACTGGACCTTCTGTCTCTCACACCTGAGAGCTAATCCTGCCTTTTTCACTGACTTGCTGGATGGCATTGGGCAAGCCACTTCAGTCTGTTTACCTCTCTGTAAAATGGGTATAATAGACGCATTTACTTCACAGAAGCGTTGTGAGGCTTAGTTAAACTCTGGACAGCGCTTTGAACACTTTACATGCTAACTATCTCCTCCTGATCACACACAACAGGCTCATAATTGAAAACAACACAGTATCTCCTGCAGCTAAACTGTTAGCTATCTGCTATGAAAAGGCCACCAGTTCTAATTACAGCTTTGATTTACCTGCTATTGTTCTAATACTTACAATATTAAATACCTCTTTTAGGTTCAGACTCTAAGAAGATGTTAAGAGCCTTGAGTCATGGTGAGGATTCGGCTCTCTGTTCTGCTGACATCTGACTTTTTCTGCTTGCAATGCAAATCGAAGAAGAGAAATTTTGTTGCACACACAAGTGTCACGGTTTTTAGAGAGAGCAGTTTTGCAGCCAGGAGGGACATTCCAAAGAAAATCTTATCACAACACAAAGGAAACAGATGGCTTTGTCGATATTTCCTTAAGCTAATGTACTGTGCTTATATAAATAAGAATGGGGGAGAAATGAGAAAGTGCTGTTTCAGTTTACCACACTTACTCCCTATTTTTAAACCGAGGAAGCTGACTGCTTGTAGGGGCTTTTCCAAATGTAGCTTCAGCGCAGACCACTGTCGAATGCTTAACCCCCAGTGATAAGCCAATGGTCATTGACCAGCTATGCTCATTAAAGGCTGGCCCTCACTGAAGAGAAGAATCTTTCTGGTTCTGAACTCTGAGTGAATCCAAATACTGAGACTGCTCTCCACTCAAAGGATGAAAATGCTATCTCCCATCCCTCCCTGCACACAGGCTTTGGGGGAACCAACGCAGGAGGGGAGACAAAATTCAATTCCCTCCCAAATTGGGGGCAGCGTCACATGCAAACCCATGTCCTCTACTCCAACCCTATGTCACAGTTCCTTTATTAAAAAAAAAAAAGGCAGACAATTTAAGAATGAATCCTATGTGGTTGTATGCAAATTACTCCAAACCCCTATGGAATTTCATAGTGAATGAAAGCCTTGTGACAGGTTCTTTTGCTGCAGCCTGCAGCAGAGGTATAATTGTTAAATTCTATAGGGTGCTACATAAGCACCCACTGTGAGGCTCTCGTTCCCTATTAAATTCTGAAGGAACTGGGAAATTGCTCAGGTAAATCCTCATCAAATTCTATTTTGTGCTGTCATGTACAGCGGGGTAAAACTGTTAAGCTTGAAGATTGGCTTTGCATGCTGAAAGTTGGGGGTTCAAACAAGGGGTGAGCACTCACTCTCTCTGAGAGAGGGGTGGGAATTGTGGGAGATGACAGTGCTTTGTGATTTATTTAAATGGTGAATTAATTTAAAAAAAAACATTGACGTGACTTGAAACCACCATGTCCTGCACATCATTCTACAATCATCTTATCAGCGTAACCTCCTTTTCCTTCCTGCCCCCTGTCTACTCACTTATTGCATCTTGTTTTAAATTTAAATTGTTCAGAGCAGTGACAGTCCAGTGAGGCCCCCAGGCTTCATCTGCGGACTTTGAGCAGTACCGTGAGATACATGATGATTCTGCACAAGCGCTGTTCAAAACAGCAAGGCTGGCGTGTAGACTGAACCCAGAGCCTTCTGCTTCAAATCTCGAGCTGTGGGCAAATCTGTGAGCATGCTGGGGCCTATGACACAAGTGTGCTGTTCTGAATCTATTCAGCAGAATATAGTGAATCACCTAAAAATTGACTAGTTAAGTGCAGTGATTTTAATACAGTGATGTGATAACTTGCAGGAATCAGAGGCCTCCTCACATGGTCCAACCACATCAGCCATTAACAGTCAGCAAACATTTTAACAAGACTGTTATTTTGAAAATTCTCTGAGCAAGTGTTTGTGTTTTGTTTTGATTTTTGTCTCCATTTGAGTCCATCAATGGTTGGTCATTTAGCTGGGGCTGCCTTGAGGCTGCGTTCATCTTCTCAGGCTTATGTCCGGGCAGATCTCAGTTAAATGATGGACGCTTACATAATTCCCTGATGCTGAGTAAAAGAGGTGAGCAGTGACAACTTTATCTCTTGAAATGTGCTGTGGGTTTTAATTTAAGTCCTCTGAGCTAAGATCACATTTTGAAGAGACCTATCAAAATGCAAACAAATATTGTAGTTCAATATTTAACTAAATATTTTTGGGAAACCAATTTTCCTATTTATTTTAGACAATAACATAAATTCTTATTTATCTAAAGTTTGGGTTCATTTTAAGGCTACTAATACAACATAATCATCTGATAAATATTGACCTAGTTATCTTATGAGTCAGACTAATCTGCTCCATCTTGTGAATATTTCATTAGTTATTCACTTTCATCACAGCCAAGAAACTAAACACTTACTTATGCATTTGGGAATCTATATATCTACTGTGCACCATGTAGAGTTGTCAATTCCAGACCTGAGACCTCTTCTTTACTCCAAAACACATGAGCAAATGACTCCAGTAGGGGTGTCCCCAGTCTGATGAGGGAAATTATTACAATTCAGAATACTGTTTTGGGGTTACCCAGCTGTGAAATATGCTAAATATAGTCCAATCCTGTAGTTCTCGTGTAGACAGACGTCCAAATGACAGCAGAGAGAAGTCCATCTGTGTAAGGACAAAAAGGATCTATATTAGCTTCCAAACTTGGCCATCCAACAGCTCTGTGGTAGAGTTGATCATCAGTGTTGTAAGGATTCGATAAAATCCAATTTTGCTTTCTATCACTCACGCAACTCTGCTTTGTTGTTAATTGAGACCACTTTGCCATTAGCTCCCAATAGGCCATGTACCATGAAACAATGTAGTAGTGACCGAATGATATACAGGTTGAAATCAGAATTAAAGCTTCCACCCTTCATCCCAAATTGTAGGGAATGAAAGACAGGTCTCAACATTTGCACAGTTAAAGCTGATTTTCTGGGATATTAGACAAGCAGACGGATGGAAATAAAATGGACTATTTCAGATTCTTCCAATAGTGGTTTAAGGGTCTACATCTGATTTCTGTTAAAGATCGGCAAACACTAGAAACCCACCCACGTGGCAGAGAAGAGAAGTTAATCATGTATGCTCCTGCAGTAGAGAGATCATTAGTCTTATTGCACATTTAAAAGGTTCAAGGGAAACACCAAGGGATTCAGCAGGACACACTCAAAATTGGACGCAGTTGGCAAGGCATTTGTGCTTTCTCAACACACCATTTTAAAGGCTTCACTTGGCCAGCAAAGGATGTAGTTACAGTGGTAAGGAGTATTATAATCCATGTCCTCAGAAAACTGCAGAGTTGTGGGCCTTTCCTGGAAACCTTGATATTTTTCTAGTTGATGGTCATGTTGTTCTATTAGCAAGTCCATACTCACAAAGTAGGATGTGAAATGACACCGTGGCACCACTAAAACATACAGTGATGCATCCTTTGAATTAGGAGGGGTACAAGTTGTGTAGGTCCATATATAATATTTCTGTGTATGTAAAATTGGGATACTTTGTAATAAATTTTACAATGAATGTTTTCCTTTCTCATCATTTTACCATTAATCCACAGCCTTCTGTTAAAAAAACAGCCTATATCATTAGTATCCAAAAGTCATTAGCATCTGGGTCTGCCTCCTGTAGGAAGTTAAATTCCTGGAGTACCTAAAGCCTAGCAGGCTCTGAAATGAGTTGATAGCTTGTGGTTTGCACACCTCTAGAGAGGGAACTAGATTGAGCCCACCATTAGTTGGCACAAATTGGCTGCTATGATGAGGCTGGAGTTCGATTGCTTGACCCCTTCCTGCCAAGTCCGCCATTTTTCCTGGCACCCTGCTGGCTTAGGGTCCTTTGGTCAGGCTGTTGCAGTGCTTCTGGTCCTGAACATTGAATTAGCATGAGTTGCCCCCAACCTCCCCAACCAGATCATGAACCTGGCTTAAAATTAACATTCTACAATGTATTTGGTTTTTTAGTGGCCTTCTGGTTTGAGAGTTTAGGGGTCACTTTTTCAAACTTTTGTCCACACGAAATCATGAGGGGCTAGAAACTTTTTAAACAAAAGAAAGTTGAGAAAAGATGGTCCAGTGGTTAGGGGAGGAGCCTACTACCAGGGAGATGGGGGTTTAAATCCATGCTGTGCCTGAGTGACATTGGCCATACCACTCGGTCTCTCTCTGTCTCCCCTCTGTATCACTGCAAGGGGGACAATGATAGAACAAGAAGCAATGGGCTTAAACTGCAGCAAGGGAGATTTAGGTTGGACATTAGGAAAAAGTTCCTAACTGTCAGGGTAGTTAAACACTGGAATAAATTGCCTAGGGAGGTTGTGGAATCTCCATCTCTGGAGATATTTAAGAGTAGGTTAGATAAATGTCTATTAGGGATGGTCTAGACAGTATTTGGTCCTGGCACGAGGGCAGGGGACTGGACTCGATGACCTCTCGAGGTCCCTTCCAGTCCTAGAGTCTTTGAGTCTATGTTCCTCTGTCACAGGGTATTGTGAGGACAAATCCCATTGAAAACAGAGGCACTCAGATATTACAGCAAGGGGGTCACACAAGTAACTTATTAACCTAATCTGAGGCCAGAAGGAACCTTCGATCTTTTCGTCTGACCCCATATGTCACAGGTCACTGAATAACACCAAACCCAACCACCAGAATTAGACCCAAGTATTACAGCCTTCAGGAGACTGTGTGACAGGCAGAGAACAGGAAGGTCTAACATGCATCAATGCCCCAGGCTGTGGCAGTGGCAGGAAACTGATTTAGTGGGATACCCGGACGATCCTAACAAGTGACCCATGCTCCACGTGGCAGTGAAAGGCAAAAAAAATCCCCAAGGCTCCTGCAAATCTGAGCTGGGGAAAGATTCCTTCCTGATCCCAAATGCGGTGATCAGTTAGACCCTGAGCATGTGAGCGAGGCCTACCAAGCCAACAGACCGAATTCTCAGGTACTACCTCACAACACTAGCCCACCTGATACATAGGCCCACCTCCAGCTGTAGCTCCCTTTGATGCATCAGAGGACAAACCCATGAATACGTTGGACTGGGAGCAGAGGAGAAGGTGTTTTCTTTTTGACCTTTATAGATGACTGAAGCCCTGAAGGATGAGATTTTAGGAACATAAGGTGAACTAGGAGGGACACCTTGGCTGCTGAGTCCTGCCCATCAGCACATGACTCCAGGAGGTGGGGCTTTGAGAAGGATACCAAATAGGAGACTCATACAACTGAATATTAATATTAGTCACATTCCAGAGGTTACTTAACAGATTTTAGCACTAGAAGAGACCATTAGATCTAGTTTGACCTCCTGAACCCCACAGGCCATTAAGTTTCACCCAATTATCCCTGTACAGACTATATAACTTATGTGGCTAAAGCATTCCTGCCAGGAAGGCATCCAGTCTGAACATGAAGACATCAGGAGGTAGAGAATCCACCATTTCCCTTGGCAGTATGTTCCAATGGTTCATCATCCTCACTGTTCCTTTTTTTGCCTTATTTCTCATTTGAATGTGTCTGGCTTCAGCTTCCAGCCATGGGTGGTGGTTACATTTCTCCACTAGATTCTCAAGCTCTTTATTACCCAGTATTCTCTCCTCATGAAGGGACCTACCAAATCACCTTTCAATTTGTACAATGTACCAGATAAACAGATGGAGCTCCTTCCTTCTCCTTGCAAGCTGTTTTCTCCCACCCTCCAATTATTTTCGTGGCTCGTTTCTGCACCCTCTGATTTTTTTCAACCTCTTTCTAAAACATGGCACCTGAACTGGCTGTGTCATTCCAATGTCTGTCGCCAGTGCCGCATACAGAGGTGAAATCACCTTCCCGTTCACCAGTCCCCTGATTCGACATCCATGGATCACATCAGCTTCTGCCACGGAATTCCACGGGGAGCTCATGTTGAATTGCTCGTCCATGTTGACCTCTAGCACCGTTTTGGTGTCACCATGCTCTAACGCACAGTCTCCCATCCTGTAGGGTTCTTAGATGCACAACTTTTACATTTGGCTATATTTATATGCACTTTGTTTGGGCCCAAGTCACCACCCTCATTGGTATATATTATGCCACCAGCCTGTCATCCCCAAGTTTAGCAGAATCCTGCTAGAAACACCACAGGTCAATGATGATTCCCCACAAGCTGTGAGATAGGCCAGTTAGCCATTTTTTAATCCATTGAATGTGTCCTTCACTGATTCTACATAGTGAGAATTGTAATGTCTGAGTCTGACTTTAAGCTCTTCAGGACAGGAGATGTCTGTCAGCATTTTGCTTGGTACTGTGAAATACAGAAAAGTAGACAAGATATTTATTGTAGGGTTATAAAATACTTACACATGTGGAAGCACTATTACATAAAACCAATACAATTCTTTAGTGTAAACATGGGCGTGAAATATTACAGAGAATATCTCGATATCTTATGTAAGGAAAGTAATTTGGGTTTTCTTCCATTATGCAGTGTTTTCCTCTACTATTTAGCTGATTCTAAAATCAGCAAAATACGTATTAATTCCTTCTGCTGATTTGTATCAGCAATATTGCAAATTCAGCAGTTAGTCTCAGGGGAATGACTGGGTAGCAGCCCGTGAAGAGTGATGATGCCATTTCTCAGCTTTGCTTTCTAAAAATAGAATCCTGCTGATCATGCCACAGTGTGAACCTCCCAAATAAATAGGAACCTTTTCTCCACCAAAAGCCTCAGACAAACTTTGAGCTTGAACTTGCTGTTGAGAGGTCAACTGACAACTCTAGCCAGAATGAGAGCCCACACTGCTGCTCTGCTGGTCTCTCTGCTGGTGATCTGTCACTCTGTTTATGCAGGTAAGTACTTTCATTTCTTGATGGGGCAGGAGGGGTTACACTCACTCTTCTTGAAAGAGTAAGGTAAACATTAAAAATGTTTTTCTCTATCAGATTTGCAATGTGAGATCCAGTGGACTGGGCACTGCTCTAGGAGTCTGGAGATCTGGGTCCTGTTCCCAGCTCTGACACCTATTGTGTGACCTTGGGCAAGTCACTTAACCTCTCTGTGCTTCTCTGCCTCAAAAAACTTACAATCCACATAAAGGACAAGAGAGGGGGAAGAAACTCTTATGTGTAGGTACAGCGCCTAGCGCAATGGGAACCTGCTCTCTGTTGAGACCTCTAGGCCCTATTGTAACGCTAATTAAAAGATGCATCTACAGATACAGAAAGGCACCTAGTGGATTTTTCAAAAGCACCAAACTTCCATTGAAATCAACATTGTCATTAAATACCTTTAAGAATCTGGCCCTTACTCATGCTGCATGGTACCTTACTCCTCCAATTACCTCATTTGTTTTAATAAGGCTACTCATGGAGTAAACGCAACAGACGCTGACCTGCTGTGCCTCAATTCCCCATCTGTCCAATAGGGATAATACCACCTACCTTACAGGATTGCTACGAGGACCAGTGCATTAGTTAGTACAGTGCACTGAGATCCTCCAATGGAAGGGGGCTTCAGAAATACAAGGTATAATAATTATTTCCCTTAGTTGTGGTTAAAACTCCCTTAATAACATACTAGAAAGCAAGGATTTCTCTGTCTCACTAGCTAAGTGTAAGATACTTACTCTATTGCTATCCCTGAATTGTAAATTTGGTGAATTTTTGCTCCACAGCTATCCTAGAAACCAACGGCTCCTATAAGAGCTGCAGATGCACAAAGCAGACTTCAGATTTCATATCGCCAAGGAGATATGAAAGTATTGAGATCGTTCCCTTTGGGGGTGCCTGCCGAACCACAGAAATTATGTAAGTGACATAAGTTGCTTTTAACTAGCCTCGATGCACCAAGCCTCTAATTGTAAGTGTAATTGGTGCCCTCTTCATAACTAAAGTAGATACACTGATGCAGGATATACCTTTACATTTCAGCTTCCATATAATAACGTAGCTATATACAGGGTCACTTTTTGTATTTATATAAATAATGTACAAAAAGTAGGTTTTAATGCCCAAAGTCACAGGATTGACTTAGCACTCAGGGGAAAATCAAGTATAAAATCTTCTTGGCTTAACTACAGCCTTGAATCATCCTTTTCCCCCCGCGCTCCCAGCTACGTGAACTGGTTCCAGCGTAGTAAGGACAGATTCAAATCAAAGGTGTTAAATGTTAAATTTTTTTTATTTTGTTGTTTTTTAACTTCATGTGCTTCTGCACTTCCTGTTCTTTGGCCCAGACTGGAAGTGGAAGAACCAAAACATCACAAGGAATTACTCTTGTGCTATTCTCAGCCTGTATAGATTCAGGAAGAACTGGAAATCTTCCCAAAGAGCTTGAAGTCACCAGATTTCCAGCCCAGTTCTGAGACCATAGAACTAGGGATACACTTGAAAATGGAGATGGAAATGAGTGACTAGGATTTGGTTTGGAAAAAACCTCTCAATCAGGTGTTGGTTTTGTCAAACTAATAAAAGGGATCCAGGTCCCATTTTATCTGAGACAAAGTTTGAGACTGAGAACTAGAGAAAGTATCTTCTGTTTTCTAGAGAAAGTCTCTTCTGTTTTCTAGAGAAACAGCTACAGCTTTCAGAGGGGTAGCCGGGTTAGTCTGGATCTGTAAAAGCAGCAAAGAGTCCTGAGGCACCTTATAGACTAACAGACGTTTTGGAGCATAAGCTTCTGTGTGCTGCTCATGTGTGACCAAAGCATCTAATACTTTTTTAGAATATGCTCATAGCTAGTTATTTCAAAGGAGTGGGATTTATTTGATTTGTAGAAATACATGTGCTAGAACTTGCATCAGCCCAGTGATCTCCCTCCTTCAATCACACAAATGATCTTGATTGCCCAGTTATGTGTTGTATTGAAAAATCCCTACTCATAAGCCCTGATGAGGCATGTGTGAATTTATACATGTGTAACTGCAAGTTGTCTCACTGACTTTGCAGAGTCGGGGCTTTAAAAGAGGTGTCTACTGATCACACATGGTGCGAGTTAAATCTGAAATTTTGTTGTGCTTTGAATAGTTGAAAACTTGTACTTGTCCTCATGTTATGCAGAAATTACTTCCGTTTGCCCATTTCTCTACATTCTCAATACTTTGAAGTCTGCTCCATAAGTTGCCTGTTTGAGAGATGGCTATTGCTGCTAATAAATTATCTGACGAAAGCACAGTATTTAATGGAAGCTTAAACTCTGCCTGTTTTTCAGACTCAAACTAAAAACAGGGCAGAAATTGTGTGTGAATCCCAAGGCCCCCTGGATGCAGAAATTGCTGACTAAGATCCGTAACCAGTAAGTCTCATTTAATTTATTTGCCTGTCATAGGATCCAATCCTGCAACCATTCTTCATGAGTAGTCTGACATCCATGGTACCACATGCATGAGTTGCAGAACTGCCCCCTCAGTTGTAGCAGTTCAGACTAAAGAGACCTGGTCTTGAAGCCTCACTGGGTGAAGCTGCCTCATTTTAAGTTAATTCTTTGTTATACAACAGTCTGAGTGCACAAGCTGTAGTTAAGGTTATATTTGAATTTTTATTCTAACCCTCTGTTTTATCAAGCTCACACTTCTCTGAAAAATGCCCCTTCCTGCCTACAGTCTGCTGCTTGGTCTCAGTCAGGAAAGAAATTATCCTGGAAAGTTTGAGCAAGATTCATTTGGTCATTTTTAATTAATAGAAAAGCAAAAATAATATCCTCACTTAAACTTCAAGAAACTTATTTGATCAGCTCCACAAATCAAGCTTTCCGGTTGGCTATTCTCTCTGGATATTTCCATGTCCCTATCAGTGTGATATCTGAGTGCTCGGGAACATCTAATTAATTTACTTTACTACATTCCTGTAAAGTAAGGAAGTACTAGTTTTGCAGCTGTAAACAGGTTAGAACACAGACTCATGAAAGCCCTTTATCTCATTGTGTGACCTTTGTCAAATTGCATAAGCAAGTATACTTTAGAACCAGGCTCTTAAGTCCCAGCTGAATGCTCTAACCACAAGACCATCTGTCTACGTTGAGGACTAGACTCATTCTTTTATTATTAGAAAAATAAATTAAATGGTAACTTTGGGAAAGCCAGAACAACCGCTTGTAAACTACGTACTAATACTTGATTGGCTTTGCAACCAGTTAGGTTTTGAGCTTAAAACCTAAGCTAAGAGCTGTGAATTTTTCCTTTTAAAATACTGACATGAACTTTTTTCCAGTGGGAGCAGATTTAAGCCAATGCTGAAGGCTTTTGAAAACCCAACCTTTCATGATCTAACATTTAACAGGGATATTTCCCTTCCTGATTTTTGAGCATTTACTTTTGGATCTTTAAATTTTTTGTTCAATATAAAATCTAGAAGATGTACAACATGGTTAAGATAAAGGATATTGTGAGAATACTTCTCAATTCCTGACTCTTGAGTAATAAAATACAAAGCATTACACCAGTAATGTAAACTCATTTAATTATGAAAATTGTCAGGCAAATTCCACTGGGACAATGTTATCTTATCAGTTAGGCCATTTTAGAACAAAGTTGATCATTAGTGATAAAGCTGAACAAAGTCCAGTCAGGAAAGTTTTACATGCTGCTTGTCTATTTTCGAATGAGAGATGTTACTCTTTTTTCCTAACCCTCTGTACAATGATCTAGCTCAAACCACAGGCCTGTCCCATTTCTTGCTTATATACAATCAATGGATGGCCATAAAAAGCTCTGTACGCATGATAATTATCACAATTGCTTGGTTTGTTTTTTTCACATAATTAAGACGGGTCCTAAAAAAAGTTTGAGACCATCTTTATCCCCCATCTTACAGATGGGAAAACAAGGCACAGAGATTCAGTGATTTTTCACAAGGTCAAGTAGTACAGCTGTAACAACACACCCACTTTCTCTGCATTCACTCTTATTTTCCCTTTACAGAAAGGAACAACCACCTTCCTCACAAGATGAATAGAAGCGTAAACAACTTGAGAAGGAAAAAGGATGGAGGGCACAACCTGATTGTTTCCTAATTTTGCTTTTGCTGCTTCTTATCTTTGTCTTGCTCAGCCCTCACAATCATTCTTTCTAAATGAGCAGCAACTTTCATTAGCTGCTGCTTTCCTCTCGCATCTTTCAGAAAAGCTCGAGCTGTTTTTACATTAGTCAGATTTCTTGTTCAGTGTTTCAATGTGCTGCCTCATGCATCATGAGTCATGGAAGAGAAACATCAAATCAAACCAACTCCAACACCACCACTTCTGGTTCTTGGAATAAATGGACTAAAAAGTATTATGGCATCTGCTATAAGAAGAATTTGTGGAGTGAGCTATTATTTCCTTGGTGTCCTTTTTCCATCTTAAAAATTTCCCAAATATTAATCCCTACCTTGTTCTTTGCTTGCTAGTAAATTTTAAATCATAGTTTATCTTAAAGGGCCCTTTCCACTCTTGTTGGAATAAATGTGAAGCACTTTCAGTGCAAAGTATTCTTTTGAACAGATTGTGATCTTTTAACTTTTTATAATGGACTCTTCATGTGTGTGCTATGAAGCAAGTGCAATTAAAGCTCACAGTTTACAATAATTGTGTCCTCCTTTTAATCTAGTGCTGATGACTCTCTGGAGTTTTGGCAAAGCCATCTGCAGTTCGTACAGCACCTAGCACAATGATGTCCTGGTCTATGGCTGGGGGTACTATTCCAGTACAAATAATAACCTGTTCCCGCCCCTGCCCTGCCTCTTCTCTGCCTCCTCCCTCCCGGAAAATCCTAAGCACTGCTAAACAGCTGTTAGGTGGCGGGGGGTGGGAAGCGCTGGGAAGGAGGCTCAGGAGCAGGGATGTGGCACTCTGGGGACAGGGGGGCAGATCTGGACCATGGGATTGCCAGCCCCGTGCCCCTCCTGGAAGCAGCTGGCGCTACGTTGCTGCGGACTCTGGTGGAGCAGAGGGTTCTGTGCACAGACCTCACCCCACACTCCCATTGGCTGGGAACGGGGCACTGTGGCCAATGGGAGCTTTGAGGGAGGTACCCACAGGTGAGGGCAGCTCGTGGAGCCCTTAGGGGCCACAGGGATGTGGTGCCAGCTGCTTCTGGGAGGGGAGCGGTGCAGGGCCAGGGCAGTCAGGGAGCCTGTGTTAGCTTCACTGCGTATCACTGCCACCCTAGAGCCACTCCAGGCAAGCAGCGAGCCCTCTTCTGCACCCTGAGACCCCTCCACACTCTGCAGCCCCTTCCACACCTCAACCCCCTGCTCTAAGCTCCCTCCTGCACACCGCACTCCCTTCCATGCCCCAGCCTTACATTCATTGCCCTGCATGCAATTTCCCCACCCAGATGTGGCCCTCAGGCCAAAAAGTTTGCCCACCCTTGTTCTAAGCTTTCTGCTCTATTTTGGGTAAGACATAAGAGCCTGAAAAAGCTAATGCTCTGAAACTGATCTATAAGCTTGTATTACACTAATCCAATTCTTTGAGATGTTTCTTTCTCTACATGACGTTTCTGGGAGCATTGCTCTGTTAAAGGACTGAGGATGCAGTACAAAAAGCCTTGTTTATCTTATTTGTGTAGGCGCTAAGCCTAATAATGGAAATTTAAAATGGCAGTATTTCACTACTGATATTTTAGCAGAAATCGGCAATAGCTCAAGAGTTAATAGTCACCTATCCTGGGACATTGATTAGCATTGGGGGAAGGACAGGACCATGTAGTATTTCCACCCATGATCCTAATCTGATCCATCGCTTAACTCCCACTCCACTTTCCATTGTCTCTTCGTTAGTGAATTGATAACATGAAGCACGTTAGCCAATCTGTGCATTATAAAAATAAGGACATCCTTTCCATTTGAGAACTGACGAATTAAAAGTGAATCCCTGTATGGCTTTTCTGTCTCAGTCAGACACTGCCACCCATTGGTCAGTTTCCACTTTAGCAGGGAACCAGAACAAGGAAAGGTGCCAGCAGGTGACTCCCACGGCTCCTGGCAACTGCCAGCTCAGTAGAACACAGGAACTGCAGACTGAAATCATAGGGAAAGTTGGGGGGGAGGAGGGCATAGAAGGGCGTTGCCCCCCTGCAAACTGCAAACCTCAGGCAGAGGAGAATGGAGGTTGCTCCCAGCTTGTGCACCTGAGGCAGGGAGTCCGAATTTTGTTTATAAACAGAGTGAGTAGTGGCGATTAAGGTAAGAATGGGCTGTTAGGATGTTTCTAAAAGTTAAATGATCTGTTACAAGCTTGGTGAGCTGAAAAAAGTAAGTAGCCTAAAATAATAAAGTTACTAATATCTTCCTTTGAGAAGATCACTGATTTTTTTTAAATAAAGGAAATGCAGTAGCTCTCATCTCCCTGGATGTTAGTGAAGCATTTGGTACAGTTCCAGTTAAATTGGAGAAGCTGGGGATTAATATGAGAACTGAAAGGCAGCTAAGGAATTGGTTAAAGGGGCGACTACAACCTTCATACTGGAGGGAGGTTACTAGTGGCTTTCCTCAGGGACCCGTCTTGGGGCCAACCTTTTTTAACGTTTTTATTACTGACCTTGGCACAAAAAGTGGGAGCGCACTAATAAAATTTGCAGATGACAAAGTTGGGAAGTATTGCCAATACCAAAGAGGGCCAGAATATCATACAAGAAGATCTGGATGACCTTGTAAATGGCAGTAATTGAAATGGGATTATATTTAATAGTGTAAACAGAGTCAGGATGAGCTCTACCCTGACATTTGGTGGTGAATTATGGTGAGTGTGGAAAAGAATTTCAGAGGCTGATCGTGTTTGCATAGGCACACCCACTCCGCCTAGCATAGCCCACGGCAGCCTAAAATGGTTACTTTCACAGCTGTGGTATCCCCAATTTCTTTGTTATTGGGGCAGAAGGAATAAAGTGTTGTCACCCTGATTACGTAAATGAGGAACTACGAAACTGTTTTATGATAAAGGGTTTCACTATCAACGAAATAGCACTTGCTAGACAAGGGACATGAGTTCCAAAACCCAGTGAATTGAGAGAGGCTGGAGACAAGTATTTATATCTGGTGGTGTAGGCTCCTTGTGTGAGCCAGAAGCACCAGTTCCACCCACTTCTCTCTCTCCACTGTGGAATATCAGAGTTGGGTTTTGATTTCCTTAAGAATCTAGATACAGGTTACTGAGCTGAGCTCACTATGGGCTAATGGTGCACTAGCATTGGGGCTTCCCTACTGTGAGCTGAAATCACTTTAAGAGCTGGAATTGCTGAGCTGAGAGCACTGAGAACTGTACTAACTAGTGGGGGAGCCTGAAGCTATACTACAGAGCAGAGCAGCTGGCAGAGCGGAGTAGAGCAGTTTGTGGAGCCATGGAGTGAGTGGGGCCGAGAGTTTGTGGGGATAGCTGGAGCGGATCACGGGACAGCTGGTGGAGCAGAGCAGCTGGCGGAGGGGAGCGGAGCAGTTTGTGAGGACGGCTGGAGGAGCAGAGTGGAGTGGCTGGTAGAGCAGAGCAGAGTGGCTGGTAGAGCAGAGCAGTTTGTGGAAAAGGCGGAAGCAGAACCCCATGGAGAGGCAGGGCAGTTGGCCCCGGACCACGTAAGGTGCCCCTTTCTACCCAGGCGGGGGGGGGACACCTCTGCAGATAGACTCTCGAACTCTGGGGCTGCACTGACCTGGGACAGAGACTTTTGGTTTGTGGGACTTTTGGGACTGTGGGTGATCTTTGGGTTGCTGGACTCTAGGGATATTTGGAGTCTTGGGGTGATTTGGGGGTTGCAGAACTCAAGAGCCCAGGAAAAAGGACAAGGCCCAATTTCCTGGGGTGGGTCTTTGCTCACGGTTTGGTCTATGAACTCCAGTTGAGGTGTGTTCCCAATTTAATGCTTGTTGTTTAGCTTATGTAATTAAACCTTTTCTGCTACATCGAGAGTCTGTGCTTGCGAGAGGGGAAGTATTGTTTTTCGAGGCACCCAGGGGTGTGTGTAAGATTTTCCCAGGTCACTAGGTGGGGGCTCGAGCTGGTTTTGCATTACTTTGTAGGGAAGGGACCTCTATGGATTGAACCCGGCCCTTGCTGCTATCAATTCGGCCTGGCAGAAGGTTTACAAGTGCAAAGTGCAAGGTCATGCATTTAGGGACTAACAAGAAGAATTTTTTGCTGTAAGCAGGGGCCTTATCAGTTGGAAGTGACAGAGAAGGCAAAAGACCTGAGTGTACTGGGTGATCACAGGATGACTATGAGCCGTCAATGTGATACGCTTGTGAAAAAGGCTAATGCAGTTCTAGGATGTATCAAGCGAGGTATTTCCAGTAGAGACAGAGAAGTGTTAGTACCATTATACTAGTGAGATCTCATTTGGAGTATTGTGTGCAATTCCTGTCTCCCATGTTTAAGAAAGATGAATTCAAACTGAAACAGGTGCAGAGACAGGCTACTAGGATGATCTGAGGAATGGAAAACCTGTCTTCTGAGAAGACTCAAATATCATGGCTTGTTTAGTCTAACCAAAAGAAGGCTGAGGGGAGATACAACTGCTGTCTATAAATACATCAGAGGAATAAATACCAATGAGAGAGAGGAGTTATTTAAGTTAAGCATCAGTGTGAGTTGCAGAACGAATATATATAAATTGGCCATCAACAAGTTTAGGCTTGAAATCAGACGAAGGTTTCTAACCATCAGAGGAGTGAAGTTCTGGAACAGTCTTCCAAGGGGAGTAGTGGGGGCAAAAAACCTAACTGGCTTCAAGATTGAGCTTGATATGTTTATGGAGGGGATAGTATGACAGGGTGTGTTGCCCATCTGGAGATGGAATGCTAGAAGGAGTGGGCTCTGCGGTACTAAAGGGAATTCTTTCCCAGGTATCTACCTGATGGGTCTTTCCCACATGCTCAGGAAGGAATTTCTCCCTGGGTCAGACTGGCAGAGACCGTGGGGGTTTTAAACTAGTGTAAAGGGTGAATTCGCTATAACTTGAAGTCTTTAAACTATGATTTGAGGGCTTCAGTAACTCAGCCAGAGGTTAGGGATCTATTACATGAGTGGGTGGATAAGGTTCTATGGCCTGTAAGGTGCAGGAGGTCAGACTAGATGATCACCATGGTCCCTTCTGACTTCAGTAAGCGTATCTGAGTAAGAATAGACATTACAATTTTAAACCTAACCAGTGTTTCATAAGTGACTTGCCACAAGATGTCAGAACATGTTAGTATTAGACCTGAGTGGTCCAGGAGGTTCCCTCATCTTCAGAGTCAAAGTCAGAGACACTAAGGAGTGTTTCCTACAACTAGTTTGAAAAATCCTAAACTATTGAGGAAGATAATTTCTCCTCCAACCTATGCAGAAGAGAAACAGGGTGGGAAGTCTAGATGCAACTAATTGCTCTAGCGCAGACCACGACACTGAGTTTGCTTTCCCTATATACTCTAGGGCCCAATGTATCAATTTTGCAGTGTCTATTCTGGAGTATTCACTCAAAATCCATTGTTTTCGCACTTTCATAATTGCAAGTTTTCCCATGGGAATAGCTGAACCCAAGAATTAGATTAATCAAATCAGGGAACAGAAACTCACCCTGTGGCTCATCTGTCTGATAATCACTTGTGAAATCTGAGCTATTTTGATCAACAGCTGACAGTGTGCTCACAGTGAAATAACAACGTCCTTGGCAAACTAGTCTCAGCCAAATATCTCCAGCAACAAACACTAGGGGACTTGTTCACAGGCAATAGGCAAACAGAAAAACAAGGGCTATGTAAAGTGAATAAAAAATTCATGGCAAATAATTTGCCCAATTCTGAGTCTGTGCACTTAGTGGTAAACATTTGTATTGAAGTATGAGCATTCCAGTCCCACACTCATTCAACTGTTAGCAGCACTTCAGTGCTGCCTTGTCTTTAGGGAAGTAATGGGAGCATGAGCACTTTGGACTACCTCCAGAGAACGTAAATTCTGTTAAATAATGTGGTGCCTCAATCCAGAGTAGAGAACTGAAGCCACTGCTAGATATGATTTGGCTCAATTGGGTATATATCTGCCTAGATAGTGAAATACTGTGGTTAAGCAGTATCATTGCAAAGTCAGCTGAAGGCAGTTGCCCTGCTGCTCCAAACCATTGTCTGGCTCAGGGGTAGGCAACCTATGGCACGTGTGCTGAAGGTGGTACATGAGCTGATTTTCAGTGGCACTCACACTGTCTGGATCCTGACCACCTGCATTTTAATTTAATTGTAAATGAAGCTTCTTAAACATTTTAAAAAACCTTATTTACTTTACATACAACAAGAGTTTAGTTATACATTATAGACTTATAGGAAGAGACCTTCTAAAAACATTACAATGTATTACTGGCACGCAAAACCTTAAATTAGAGTGAATAAATGAATATTCGGCACACCACTTCTGAAAGGTTACCGACCCCTGGTCTGTCTGGAAACTTTATGCTCACACTGAGTAGGAGCACCTCGGCGCAATGCTGGTTTGTGAAAAAATTGTGAAGTCATGTATGAATTAGAATCTTGTAAACCTTTCTCTGACCATTAGAAAACAGTAAGGTCTTAGTGCACTGAAGAACACCTTTATCATCTCATAGGCACATGATTAATGACGTTTTACCTGAAGACTGTCCACATATCTGACAAGGCCTTTGTAGTTGCTGATATCTTGTCTAGATGCCCTTTGAACGGAACTGAGGTGGGAGCAATGCCAATTTTAAGGCTTAGGCTGACGCAAGAATTCCCCAAGTGACTAATTCTTTTACAACAAATGTAGGCCCCTACCAAAAACTGGAATTCCAGACAACATTCTTGCTCATTAGTGGCTGGACAGAAGTGTTATGCAAGTGCATTTAGTAGCATCTGAGCATTTCTTCCTGGAGAGAAGCAACAGTAGGCAGCAGAAATTTGGCCACATACCCATCAGATTACCTAGCTGTCCTACTCTCCAGAAGTGATATGCCATTAAAATTTCATAGGGCTATTTTCTTGTTGATTAAAATATAGTAATGACCAAAGACCTGAACACTTTCCCCTACTGCCAGCACACCCGAACTTGTCACCATCTGTTATTTTTGTCAAGAAACTGAGCTTATTCAGCGTGAAGTTAGTTGTACGCTGAAAGAAACAGTTCACAGAAATCAAACTACTCACTCATTATATTTCCCTCTTTTAATGCATGAGGGGTCATGCTAGAGGAAATGTATAGGAGCACTACCTCAGGACAATTCCAACGACTACACAAAGTGGAACACCCCAAGAGAGGAGAATGAGAGAGACCAACTCCAAAATACTGCATAGCTCAATTCATTCACCTCGGGAGGTGGGAGATCTGGAGCCACATTAGGTAGAGGGGAAGATTTGAACCCACATCCTGGGTGAGAGCACTAACCGCTGGGATAAAGGTTAGACATGGGGGCAGTGGCACCCCCACTGGCTTCTTTGGGCAATAACCAATCTGATGGGCCTCACAGGTGAGATAGGTGGGGGAATATGAGGGAGTTTGGTGCTGAAAAACATTTAGAAATCTGGCCCTAGGGGTCAGGACTTACTTAAGTGGCTTTGCACATGCCCATTGGAAGAAATGTAGGCACCTAGGGAATTTTACCAGGGGAAATGTAGGTACTTAGGTGGGGTGGTGGCAGCTGAACCAGAATTTTGATGATCTACATTTTGGGTTTGGGCACGGGCACCAAATGTGGAAGGTTGAGCCAGAGCCACAAAGGGATTTAGGCACCTGACAGGTTAGCCCAGGATGTCAGAAAATTTAACCCAGCCCTTTGATTCCCTTTCAGGCACATTGATCCCACCCCCCACCACCTAACAGCTGTTTAGCAGTTTCAGCCACCCCACTACACACAGTGAAAGAGCCTAGCAAGCAGTGCCCTGACATAACTATATGTCCACTATGCACAGGGCCCCCATTTCCCACAGGCTTTCCCTCCAAAATGCCCTTTCTGTCCTGAGGGTCCTGCATTGCCTTGGCTTGCTACCATTTATCCATTGCCGTTCCCCGAAGGTTTCTACCTCCGTATGGTATTTATTTCATAGCCACCACCTCCCTGTGTTATCCCTGCCAAATGAGGTCACTGCTTTCCTATAGCGGCCAGGCCTACATTTTGCCCTTAGTACTCCACTGACCTTTGCCTGTAACACGCATCACCATGCACCTTCCTTCCTGTCTTCCCAGCATAAGCATATTTGCTAGCTGGATTGGCTGCCCCCACCACCAGCTGCAATGAACTCCCTAGAAGTTAGAGATACAATTGCTTCCTTTGTTCAGACTTTGGCTGCCAAGCAGTTGTGCTTCCTCCTGTTTTCATTCTAAAGAGAAGTTTTATTTGCAGTGCTGGGCATCACGAAGCACAGCTGTTATTTTGTCTTCTCCCTTCCCCCACAGCACAGAGATTTCCGTTTTGAGAAAAACCAAGGTACATTCTGCTGCTTCGCCAAAGGGGTTTGTCCAGCTCCAAGGCACAGGGGAGAGAACTAAGTCCCAGCAGGTCATAATGCCTGAAAAGTCCAGTCTGCTTTTGCTGCAACAGCAGGTCATAGAACTAACTTCACAGAGATGGCCCTGGTCTGAGACCAGATGGTGTATGTTGGATGACAAAGTAAATCAGCATTCCAGCATGGGCCTTGGCACATGGGCATCAAATGCCAAACCAGACTTAGGCATAGTACACAACACATTAGTAGTTATGTGGGTGGTATTAATATACTATTGATATTCTATGGGTGTTGGGAATTTATGTTAACTGAATTTATTCTACTCTTCCCACTATTCTGTTCACCCATGCTGGGTATCCCACAACGCTTTGCAAAGCTGAAGTCAGTTCTGGCATTAGAAAATAGGAAACATTGTCAAAGCAAGGCTGGATGAATACTTTGTACCAAGTACAGTCAGGGGAGTACTTTCATGGCTCATTAACACTTGGAATGTAGTATTCAAAACAAGATATGGGAAAGTATAGGGAAGTACTGCACTGCCCAGAACCGGGAATGCTAGTATCCAAAACTAAGATAAGGAAGGTACAGAGCAACAAGTTAAGGAACTGATATATACTAGAGGGTTGGATTTTAGTGACGTATAAAAAGTTTCCGAACTTGTAAAATCATACTATATGTATTGCTAGTTGAAATGGGTCGCTTTGAATCACACCTTCTGTGTAAGGTGAACACACTGCAAGAATTTGCTTCCCAAAAGGGGGTGTGTCCTTTTTATATCGTACTGCTTTGTCTTTAGACAATCACTTTGGCTGAGTTCAGTTATTTGGTCTCTTGAACGTTGTTAAGAATGAACTGGAAGCGTTCAAACAATTAGCTACACCTTTGGCAACTCCCAGAAATTGACTCAAAAGGGATCTGTTCACTCTTCATCTTTACAACACTCTATGAGGCATTCTCGTCAAGCTGGTTTTAATGACTTCAACATTTGTACTATAGAGAGACCCATTGTATGGTAGAACATGGGAAATTTTCCTCAGCCATGATGGTGATAGTGCTGCTATTGTTAAGTTCAGGTAAGGTGGGGAAAAAAAACACTTCTGGTCATTGATGTAAGAAGCAGGAAACAAAATAGTGAAAGAATGTCACCATAAGGCCATGTAATATGCTGTAGGGAAAACTACTTCCTTGAAGCCCCATGTGGGTTTCACACTGTTTGATGGAGATGGGAGATCTGGAGAGCTCATTCTCAGACCTCCCATGAGGAGGAGATGGCACATTTAACTCTCCCACAAGGGTGCTGGAGAGGTGTGAAGTATGTTAGAATAGAATAGAATCATAGAAGATTAGGGTTGGAAGAGACCTCAGGAGGTCATCTAGTCCAACCCCCTGCTCATAGCAGGACCAACACCAACTAAATCATCCCAGCCAGGACATTGTCAAGCCAGGCTTTAAAAACCCCTAAGGAAGGAGATTCCACCACCTCTCTATGTAACCCATTCCAGTGCTTCACCACCCTCCTAGTAAAATACTGTTTCCTAATATCCAACCTAAACTTCTCCCACTGCAACTTGAGACCATTGCTTCTTGTTCTGTCATCTGCCATCTCTGAGAACAGCCTAACTCCATTCTCTTTGGAATCTTGCTTCAGGTAGTTGAAGGCTGCTATCAAATCCTCACTCTTCTCTTCTGCAGACTAAATAACCCCAGTTCCCTCAGCCTCTCCTCATAAGTCATGTGCCCCTCCTCCCTAATCATTTTGTTGCCCTCTGCTGGAATCTCTCCAATTTGTCCACATCCCTTCTGTAGAGGGGAGACCAAAACTGGACAGAATACTCCAGGTGTGGCTTCACCAGTGCTGAATAGATCTGCTGGCAGTGCTCCTACTAATACAGCCCAATATGCCGTTGGCCTTCTTGGCAACAAGGGCACATTGCCGACTCATATCCAGCTTCTCGTCCACTGTAATCCTAGGTCCTTTTCTGCAGAACTGCTGCTTAGCCAGTCGGTCCCCAACCTGTAGCGGTACATGGGATTCTTCCCTCCTAAGTACAGGACTCTGCACTTGTCCTTGTTGAACCTCATCAGATTTCTTTTGGCCCAATCCTCCAATTTGTCTAGGTCCCTTTGGACCCTATCCCTACCTTCTAATGGATCTGCCTCTCCCCCCAGCCTAGTGTCATCTGCGAACTTGCTGAGGGTGCAATCCATCCCATCATCCAGATGATTAATAATGATGTTGAACAAAACTGGCCCCAGGACTGACCCCTGGGGCACTCCTCTTGATACCGGCTGCCAACTAGACATCAAGCCATTGATCACTAGCCATTGAGCCCAACAATCTAGCCAGCTTTCTATCCACCTTTTAGTCCATTCATCCAATCCATACTTTTTTATGTTGCTTGCAAGAATATTGTGGGAGACCATATCAAAAGTTTTGCTAAAGTCAAGGTATATCACATCCACTGCTTTCTCCATAACCACAGAGCCAGTTATCTCCTCATAGAAGGCAATCAGGTTGGTCAGGCATGACTTGCCCTTGGTGAATCCATCTTGACTGTTCCTGATCACTTTCTTCTCCTCTAAGTGCTTCAAAATGGATTCCTTGAGGACCTGCTCCATGATTTTGCTGGGGACTGAGGTGAGACTGACTGGTCTGTAGTTCCCCAGGTTCTCTGTCTTCCCTTTTTTAAAGATGGGCACTATATTTGCCTTTTGTCAGTCGTCTGGGACCTCCCCTGATTACCATGAATTTTCAAAGGTAATAGCCAATGGCTCTGCAATCACAATCAGCCAACTCCCTCAGCACCTTTGGATGCATTAGTTCTAGACCCATGGACTTGTGCATGTCCAGCTTTTCTAAATAGTCCTTAACCTGCTCTTTCACCACTGAGGGCTGCTCACCTCCTCCCCATATTGTGCTGCCCAGAGCAGCAGTCTGGGAGTTGACCTTGTACTCATTGGTTTTTTTGCCTCAGTCTTCACAGACTTCAGCTTTTTCCACATCATCTGTCACTAGGTTGCCTCCCCCATTCAGTAAGAGTCCCACACTTTTTCCCTGACTTTCTTCTTGTTGATAACATACCTATGGAAAACTTTCTTGTTACCCTTCACATCCCTTGCTAGCTGCAACTCCAGTTGTGCCTTGGTCTTCCTGATTACACCCCTGCATACTCAAGCAATATTTTTATACTCCCTAGTCATCTGTCCAAGTTTCCACTTCTTGTAAGCTTCCTTTCTGAGCATAAGCTCACCAAAGATTTCACTGTTTAGCCAAGCTGGTTGCCTGCCATATTTTCCATTCTTTCTGCACATCAGGATGGTTTGTTCCTGTGCCTTCAGTAAGGCTTCTTTAAAATACAGCCAGCTCTCCTGGACTCCTTTCCCCCTCATATTAGCCTCCCAGGGGATCCTGCCCATCAGTTCCCTAAGGGAGTCTAAGTCTGCTTTTCTGAAGTCCAGGATCCATATTCTGCTGTTCTTCTTTCTTCCTTTTGTCATGATCCTGAACTCAACCATCTCATGGTCACTGCTGCCTAGGTTGTCATCCACTTCTACTTCCCCTACCAATTCTTCCATTTGTGAGCAGCAGGTCAAGAGAAGCATGACCCCTAGTTAGTTCCTCCAGCACTTGCACCAGGAAATTGTCCCCAACACTCTCCAAAAACTTCCCGGATTGTCTGTGCACTGCTGCATTGCTCTCCCAGCAGATGTCAGGGTGACCGAAGTCCCCTATTAGAACGAGGGTCTGTGATCTGGAAACTTCAGTTAGTTGTCCAAATAAAGCCTCGTCTACTTCATCCTCCTGGTCCGGTGGTCTATAGTACTTGCCCAGCAGGACATCACCCTTTTTGCTCTCGCCTCTAAACTTAACCCAAAGACTCTCAATAGGCTTTTCTCCAGTTTCATACTGCAGCTCTGAGCAATCATACTGCTCTCTTACATACAGTGCAACTCCTCCACCTTTCCTCCCGTATCTGTCCTTCCTGAACAGTTTAGACCCATCCATGACAGTGCTTCTGTCATGTGAACTACCCCACCAAGTTTCTGTTATTCCGATCACATCATAGTTCCTTGATTGTGCCAGGACTTCCTGCTTGTTTCCCAGGCTTTTGCGTTCGTGTACATGCACCTAAGATAACTAGTTATGGCAGGTGACGTTGTTGCAGCTCATCTTCAGGCTCCTTTTCTTAATGTAGGAGTAAGCTCAGTCTCTTGGGAAGACCCGCTGTGTATTGTTAGGTTTGGGTGATACTAGGTTCTATGCAGACCTGGGTGGAGAGTTTTTGCTCTGCCTTAGGCTTTGTTTAGTCCACTCTTGAGGCAGGGTGGGTTTTCAACAGCAAGGCACTGGTATTGGGTTGAGTTTCCTCGGTGAAGGGATTGACCTAGCTGCTGTTTGACTCTCTCATTTCAGAACTGATGTAAGCTATGCCTAGGATGCAGCCAGCCTCCCCGTCCCAATTCCTTTGGACTGAGAAGCCAACCTGCAAGGCCCAGGACATCTGCCACTTCTTGGCAGAGGGACGACACTGGTGTCAAAAGTAGGGGCAACTGTACGTTCTCTGCACTGTGCTTGCAATGAGTATGGAATGCTGACTGAACCGCTTTTCCTTGGAGAAAGCTAGATAGACATTTCCCACCTTAAGGTTTGGTGGGGGCTTGCTGTGCCTCACCTTTTTGCATGTCTCTGTGTTTCCTGGCTTCAGCTGAACTCAGAAGCAGAAGTAACAAGATACCCAGACACAGTCTGTTCTGGATCTGGGAGTGTGGGTGTGTGTGTATGTCAGCAGAAATCAGTCATTGCTGGAAATCTCAGCAAGAAATCTTGATCACAGGCTGAATGACCGGAATAAGCCTTCAGATTTGTAGATGTTAATCCCAGCCCGGACTCCAAAGCTCTTGAGGTTCACTGGCTGTGGCCAGCAAGCTGCCAGCAACTATCCAGACTGCCAAGTCAGGTGCCACAGTACAGTTGTTACAGCTATGGGAAGGAAGAGGCAAGGGAAGTGGGGGAAATGACATCCCTGAATGAAGACACCCGACTCCTGCCGGCACCAGCCCTGATCATGAAATTTGTAAAGAGAGAGATGGAAATTGCTTATTAGGTGGTTGAGGCAGCCACATATGGGGAACCTCAAAACATGACAAATTCAACTTTTATTTTTTTAAGGGACACTTGAGGCCTTCAGCCTATAAAATTCAAAGGCAAAAGTCCAGCAACATTGGTATCATAGGTATCCTTTCCTGGCTGTTTGCACAGCTCAGGATTCTGCGGGCTACAGTAAAGTCCTTGCTCTGTAGCTAAATGGAGGAATATTCCAACTCAAGAGAAAGAATTGCATGTGAATTGACTGCTTGAGGCAACATCAAGACAGAACCCCCACATCTCTCACTTCTCTAGGAATGGTGGGTATAATTGGTGGGTACAAATTAGAAGCCTCATATGACCTTCCTCAAAAACGCTGAGATCTGTTGTTGCCGCAGATGCATCTCACAGAAGAAAGGATGGGGTGAATGTCCAAGAAAGGAGCAGGGAAGATACAGAAAGAGCCCAAAAGAAAATAGGCTGCAGATATTCCCCTCTCCAAAGAGTTCTGAAGTCTCGGGAAAGCTGTGGCTATTAGCATTAAGGCAGCTCTCAGGCTGCTTAAAGGCAGCACTCCCACAACAGTTTTGTATAGTCCAAGGTTGATGAGACATATAACCAGGTCATGTTTTCGCCTGGGTGATTAGCACCAGTGTAGACAGAAGTTCTCTTGCCTTAGGCTATTTTGGGAAAACTGAGACAATTTTTCCAGCATTAGAGTAGGATGAATGGAAGTACTTAATTTTTTTAAATTAGCGCTTTTCCTTGTAACAGAAACATGATCATAAACCTTAGGGTTTCTTCCAAACATTTTGCTCCCCCCCCTTCCCAACCAACACCCCTTTTTAAACCATATTTTTAAAGCAATGGTGCCTTTTAAAAAAAACCAGTTCTGATTTCAGCACCCAGCAAATTGCGCCCTTCTGCTCACCCTGATTCGCAATCTATTCCACTGTCAAAGGCAGATGTGTTCCAAGGTAGAGCCACTGGAGCCAAATTCTGATTGCTGTTGGTGTAAAACACGTAGGACGGCTGCACAGAGCCAGTCCATGTACAGTGGCACCCCTTTGCCCAGTCATGTGAAGTTCAGAAGGCTGCAGCACTGGGAAGCAGCTAGCAGGGCTTGGCAGTTCAACTTCTGTGTGAACTCGAGGGAGTTGCCAGCCCAGCTGTTTTGCCTGGAAGAGAGGCTGGTAACAACTGTGAGATGTACATAGGGCTGAGAGCCACATATTCCCCCCTGGCTTTTCTGATCACAAGGAAACCTTAAAGGAAGGGAGTAGAGATGACTGACAGCTGGTGCACCTTTAGGGGCTTACAATGTTGCTCACCCTGGTACAGCTGCAATAGGCAAGTGTGGACACCTGTCATAGGTCATGGTTATCCTTCCACGAGGCAGCCTTCTCAACAATGCTAACACTTGACAGCTATTTGGGGACTAAGTAGCAAACAAAGATACGTGCCTTGAGACCCCACTGCAATAAACTTAAGTAAAACAGCCCTGAGCTCCCATTAGCTTCTTTAGTTATTGATCTGTATCCACAACAGTTCCATGGTATCTTTACAAGTGGTGTTTCAAGGTGTGGTATAACTAAACACGATACAGGGATCAGGAATTACAATACTTAAAGAATGAGGAATCCTTGTGGCACCTTAGAGACTAACCAATTTATTTGGGCATAAGCTTTTGTGGGCTAAAACCCACTTCATTGGATGCATGCAGTGGAAAATACAGTAGGAAGATATATATACACACAGGGGACATGAAAAAATGAGTGTTGCCATACTGACTATGAGGAGAGTAATCAGTTAAGGTGGGCTATTATCAGCAGGAGGGGGAAAAAAAGCTTTTGTAGTGATAATCAGGATGGCCTATTTCCAACAGTTGACAAGAAGGTGTGAGTAACAGTAGGGGGGAATTAGCAAGGGGGAATAGTTTTTACTTTGGGAGTGGATGGGTCATTACACAGTCTTTATTCAAGCCTAATTTAATGGCGTCCAGTTTGAAAATTAATTCCAGTTCTGCCATTTCTCCTTGGAGTCTGTTTCTGAAGTTTTTTTGTTGGAGTATTGTGACTTTGAGGTCTGTAATCAAGTGACCATGGAGGTTGAAGTGCTCTGTTTTTTTAATGTTATAATTCTTGGCATCTGATTTTTGTCCATTTATTCTTTTGTGTAGAGACTGTCTGGTTTGGCCAATGTACATGGCAGAGGGGCATTGCTGGCACATGATGGCGTATATCACGGCGGTAGATGTGCAGGTGAACGAGCCTCTGATCGTGTGGCTGATATGATTAGACTGGGAGTGGATGGGTCATTACACAAACTAAAATCTATGTCCCCATGCTAATTTCCCGCCCCTCCCCTCCACTCTTACTCACACATTCTTGTCAGCGGTTGGAAATGGGCCATCCTGATTATCACTACAAAAGATTTTTTTCCCCCTCCTGCTGATTATAACCCACCTCAACTGATTACTCTCGTTATAGTTAGTATGGCAACACCCATTTTTTCATGTCCTCTGTGTATATATATCTTCCTACTGTATTTTCCACTGCATGCATCTGATGAAGTGGGTTCTAGCCCACGAAAGCTTATGCTCAAATAAATTTGTTAGTCTCTAAGATGCCACAAGGACTCCTTATTCTTTTTGCTGATACAGACTAACACGGCTGCCCCTCTGAAACCATTTACAATACTTGTCATTTCAATTCCTTCAGCCTCACCTTAAATGAGAAGGTAAACTAGCCCTCCTCAAATTGTACCCGCTAGTTCTTTTCATATGATTTTAAAATCTCTATTTCTCATAGGCACAAGACTATAACTAGTAATAAGTCAAAGACCTTCAGATTCTGATTATAAAGAGCAGCTGGGAACATAAATAATGACAGTAACATAGATTGGAGCCATTTAAATCCTTAAGGGACAGACTTCTGGGTACACGTCTGGCTCTGTTGATCTGTTTCCTTATTTCCTCGTGCGGGTATTGTAGTTTTGAGAATGCTTGGTGGAGATTTTGTAGGTGTTGGTCTCTGTCTGAAGGGTTAGAGCAGATGCGGTTGTACCTCAGTGCTTGGCTGTAGACAATGGATCGTGTGATGTGTCCGGGATGGAAGCTGGAGGCATGAAGGTAGGTATAGCGGTCGGTAGGTTTTCGATATAGGGTGGTGTTAATGTGACCATCACTTATTTGCACCGTGGTGTCAAGAAAGTGGACCTCCCGTGTAGATTGGTCCAGGCTGAGGTTGATGGTGGGGTAGAAGCTGTTGAAATTGTGGTGGAATTTTTCCAGAATCTCCTTCCCATGGGTCCAGATGATGAAGATGTCATCAATGTAGCGTAGGTAGAGAAGGGGCGTGAATGGACGAGAGCTGAGGAAGCGTTGTTCCAGGTCGGCCATAAAGATATTGGCATATTGTGGGGCCATGCGAGTGCCCATAGCAGTGCCACTGATCTGGAGATATATATTGTCATCAAATTTGAAATAGTTGTGTGTAAGTATAAAGGCACAGAGCTCAGCAGCCAGTTGTGCTGTGGCATCGTCAGGGATAATGTTCCTGACAGCTTGTATTCCATCTGTGTGTGGGATGTTTGTGTAGAGAGCCTCTACATCCATGGTGGCTAGGATGGTGTTTTCTGGGAGGTGACCAATGCATTGTAGTTTCCTCAGGAAATCAGTGGTGTCACGGAGATAGCTGGGAGTGCTGGTGGCATAGAGTCTGAGTAGAGAGTCCATATATCCAGACAGATCAACAGAGCCAGACGTGTACCCAGAAGCCTCCTACTGCAAGACAAACCCAAGAAAGAAACCAACAGGACTCCACTGGCCATCACATACAGCCCCAAGCTAAAACCCCTCCAACGCATCATCAAGGATCTACAACCCATCCTGGACAATGATCCCACACTTTCACAGGCCTTGGGTGGCAGGCCAGTCCTTGCCCACAGACAACCTGCCAACCGGAAACATATTCTCACCAGTAACTGCACACAACACCATAAGAACTCTAGCTCAGGAACCAATCCATGCAACAAACCTCGATGCCAACTCTGCCCACAAATCTACACCAGCAACAACATCACAGGACCTAACCAGATCAGCCACACCATCACTGGTTCATTCACCTGCACATCCTCCAATGTAATATACGCCATCATATGCCAGCAATGCCCCTCTGCTATGTACATCGGCCAAACTGGACAGTCTCTACAGAAAAGGATAAATGGACACAAATCAGACATTAGGAATGGCAATATACAAAAACCTGTAGGAGAGCACTTCAACCTCCCTGGCCACACTATTGCAGACCTTAAGGTGGCCATCCTGCAGCAAAAAAACTTCAGGACCAGACTTCAAAGAGAAACTGCTGAGATTCAGTTCATCTGCAAATTTGACACCATCAGCTCAGGATTGAACAAAGACTGTGAATGGCTTGCCAACTACAGAACCAGTTTCTCCTCTCTTGGTTTTCACACCTCAACTGCTAGAACAGGGCCTCATCCTCCCTGATTGAACTGACCTCGTTATCTCTAGCTTGCTTGCTAGCATATATATACCTCCCCCTGGAAATTTCCACCACATGCATCTGAAGAAGTGGGTATTCACCCACGAAAGCTCATGCTCCAAAACGTCTGTTAGTCTATAAGGTGCCACAGGATTCTTTGCTGCTTTTACAGATCCAGACTAACACGGCTACCCCTCTGGTACGTGACACCATGTATTTGCAAACGTTGGGTCAGCTTCACTTTGAAAATCTGGTGCTAAAACATTAAGTAGACAGAACAAGTAAGCAGACAGAGTTCAAAAAAGAACTAGATACATTCATGGAGGATAGGTCCATCAATGGCTATTAGCCAGGATGGGCAGGGATGGTGTCTCTAGCCTCTGTTTGCCAGATGCTGAGAATGGGCAACAGGGGATGGATCACTTGATGATTACCTGTTCTGTTCATTCCCTCTGGGGCACCTGGCATTGGCCACTGTTGGAAGACAGGATACTGGCTAGATGGACCTTTGCTCTGACCCAGTATGACCGTTCTTATGTTCTTACATTCTTATTGTTTTCTCTTCCTGTTTAAATTATTTTCCCCTTTGATTTTATTCTATATACTTAAACTAGACATTGGTCATTTCCATAATTGTGCCACTTTTCCCCTTCATCTGCTCTTTAGTGCAACCTTTAAAAAGATGGGAAAGTAAAAGGAATTTGTGAATAGGTCATTGTATTATAAAATTTAAAAAATTCCCATTACTTCTCCTGTGTATCATTAAGCAAGCAAGCATGTGTTTAGCATCCAGAAGGTGGAACTCCCCTGTTGTGTTGCAGTACAAACAGGTCACTTTCTGTAGTACAATATTTAGCCTGGAAAGAAAAGGGACATCTTGTTGCTGAAAAAGAAAAGGATCAGTTCTAACAACCCCCAGCATATTCTTTCCATAGAGTCATAATGCTGCCTCTCCCACTCCAAGCGCATGAAGCACCTTAAAAATGTCAACTAGTGGAGCTTCAGTCCAGCTGTAAGTAAAAATTGTCCCTAATTTACAGTATAAGTGACTAGAGATGAGGAAATCTAGGTCCTAACTCCCATAGGTCTGCGTGTTAACTGTTAGACAATATTTTTTCTCTCCTCCTAGGACTAAGATTCATTTACCTCTGGGGTCCTGGATTCAAATCCTGCCTTTGGTCAAAAATGAAGATGAGTTTGCTGCACACATTCTAGTCCTTATGGATTTGTCTACATCATCTAACCATGGAGAGTCTCATAGCAAGCAAGGACCCAAATTCTATTCCCACTTAATTTAATACAAGCTTTGCCACTGAACTCAAAAGGGATCAGAATTGGACAGTGCTGCAGCCAGGATCACATGTGGGTAGCTCACAGAGCACCTGACTCTAGCCCATTTGTTCCATAAAAATTAATACAAACAGCACTGCCTGGAAAATCTGAAGCAGCTTCACATAAGATTAAATAATAAAATTCAATAAAAGAGGGGCTATTGCACTGGTTGTATGGTTTATATTTAATGCAATGAACCACTCTCCATTTTTAGCTGCCTCTTAATTTTCAATATGCCAATCAATTTTGCACTGATAGCACAGAACTGAATCATAAAAATGTTCATGGAGGAAAGTTGGACATGTAACCGCCATGTAAGACACAACTGGGACTTTCACAACCGGAGAAGTTGTTGGAGGCAGTCTGAGATAAGCACATTAGCTAGACGTTTCTGCCAAAATCAGGTCAATAGTCAGTAGAAAAACCACTTGCCTCAAAAGTAATAGTTTCCATTGAGAAACCACACAAGCAAATAATGAGAGAGAAATATTGGAGCATAAAATGAGGTATTGAATTTGAGTTTACGCAATAAGTCAGGCTTCATGCTGAACCACGGCCTGGCTTGGTGCTGATCATCTGCCCTTGTTCAGGGTTTGCTGATTAAAATGGAGTCTATTTTCAAAAAAGAGAAAGGGATGGTTCAAAGGACACCACAGCTTTCTGAGATTTATTCAGATTTAAGCTCTGATGAAGTCCAAGACATACAGACACATGCTAAGTGAGTAAGAACAACAACAGATGTACAGACTTCACACCTAACAACAATTGCCAAAGCCCTGGTAACTGCTGCTGAGTAATTGTATCCCCATTTTACAGCTTGGGCTGCCTGCTCAAAGGATAGTCGAAGGATTATTTCTGAATCTGTCCATCAGAATTTTAAGCAGCAAAGCCTCTTTTTCCAGATCCAATCTCTGTGGCTGGCTCTTGCACCTGTAGCTATGTTGCAAGCTGCAGGCTGTCCCTCCTCAGTTTCCCCTGTAACCCGCTAGTGAATTTGTCTCATACCTTCTTCCTCCACAGCTTGTCAACGGGCTCCAGCGTTGACCCCTCTTGTTCCGCTTCGATGAAGAACAATGGTGGAAGCACCGAGACAGAACTTCCCCAGTACACGACTTTTCTGCATCTGTAGGAGGCCAGCAGATGGCACAGAGGAAGGGAATTAGAGTTCAGCTGGACTGCACAGAGTTACCTTCTGTCATATCATATTTCTGCACAGCCACCACATGCCCAGACATAAGACACAGAAAATCTGTGGTTCAACTACTCTTAACACCTTTTCTACATGTGAACAGTCCCAGGGCTAAGGCCTAATTCTCTTCCGTCTTATCTGGTTCACTGCACCATAATAGTTCCTTCACATTAAAAATTACACCTAATTCTTGTGACAAAGTCAGGCCCAGCAGCTGCAGGAGGGTCTGGGAAAACAGATATGTTAGCCCTAGAATGCTAAAGGCCCTTTTTCTGACAAGCCGGGAAGCGGTTACTTCAGGTCAGTTAGGGACACCCGAGTCCAACTAAGGGCTGCCTGACACCTATTAAAACCTCTCTCCTGGTGAGGGGTGGGGACAAACTGCTGCGAGGCTGGCGGCAGCAGGGAGATCTGCTTCTCCTGCGTGAGAGACTGTGCTCCTCCCCATAGGGAAGACACCCAAACCCAGGGCTTGTTTAGGGGTAGGATTGACATCCCAGGGCCAGCGACAGGGCAACATACACCTGCCCCAGTGAGAGGGGCAGGGAAAGTTGTTCCCATTGTTTGGTGCATAATAGACTTGTTTCCCTTTGTTTGGCAGAGGAACACTCCTCAGGACTGCCCCGAGGCCTACCAGGAAGGCTCTGAGAAACAAGCCCCAAAGAGGGAAAACAGACACGCTCCAGAGTAGGGCTGATTTACCCCAGGCCCTGTCCGTGCCAGAGGAGGGAGTACTAGGTCCAGCAAGGCAGAAGGGGTGCCATGCTATGTTCCCAATTGCAAATTTGCATATACGCTTGTGGTACTGTAACCCCTAACACTTCCTGCATTTGGCTCTTAAGAGGAAGGAATGAGAGAAGTCTAGGCAAGACACCTAAAAAAAAACATGTGAAGAAATTCTTTCTGTATATTACAGGACTCTGAATAGAAAATTCCATTGTGAAGGCTAATCTCCGGCAAGTTCCCCTTTTTGGATGGAAATAAAAAGAAGAATCATTCAAGCTGCATTCAGTCTAACAGAGGCCAAGATGAAGAAGCTGGCTGTAGTCCTGGCAATATCCCTGATTGTAACTGACCTCACTCCCCTGACTGGTGAGTAACTTTTCCTACTAGAACTTCACTGTCTTGCAATAATTGGCTTTTAAAAGGATGTAATCTTCACCATGAACCTGTCAGTAAGCCCTATAAGCTATGACTCTCCTTTTGGCTTGCATGCGATTCCTATCCCATCGATTAGTAAGGCCCTGATTCTGAAAGCTGAACTGCGCAGGCAGATTCTCATACCCATGGCCAGATCCAGACAGTGCCACACCATGGACATCTCCATTTCGGTGTGGGGGGTATGCAAGACTGGAGCCTATACTTGTATCCCTTTTTACATGACATTGTGTCATAATGGAATATACAAACCAGTAAATAGGACTATCTACACACACACACTATTTATAGTACTTTCTAGCCCAAGCCCATGTACAGTACTCCTTATTTTGCTTGTCTCCTTATAACATCCAAAATAAGACATCTTTGAAAATATTAATGCAACACTGCAAATGAGACAGTGCATACTGTATTTTTAATTAACCAGTTTTAAATGTTAGTTACAATGAAACTATATTTTGACATAAACGATGTAACTGGGGAAAAGGCTTGTGATTTCTCATATGGGGAGTAAATTAATATTTCTCTCTCATGCCTCCTACAGTAATTTTCCCTCTCTACAACTCTAGGCAGGGAGAGATTATTGGTTCATTTTGGTTCACCAATACTGCCACACCTTTTTTACCCTCTTAACTGGGCAAAATGAGATTATGATGTTCCACCCAGCCTCTTTAAAATTCCACAATTCTATTTCTAATCAAATTTGTCTGAACCATTTTTTGTTAGTGACTTTGAATAAGAAACTTAATATGACAATTTATGAATTACATGCAGCAGTCTGGGAGTCAGCTGCCAACTCAAATCATTTTACTGGTGAAACAGATGTCAAAGCATTCAGTTTTAACATCTAGCGTATAGCATAACCACAGAAACTGGGGTCCTTGATGTTTGGTTTTCTTACCTGGAACTCTAAACTAAGAGTTAGGGCTTGACACCTGCTACTACTGAAGCCAATTGGAATTTTGCCATGGAGTCCTATGCGAGCAGGATTGGGCCTGTAATGATACTGGAAAAATTAACCTACTGCATGCTAAGGAGGAGTACCTAATTAGTCAAAGAAAATATCAAGGCATCAGTAATATTGACCCTGATCCTGCAGAAACTTACACATGCCTGTCTTTATGCACTGCGAGTAGACAACTTCATTGAAGTCAATGGCACTGCTAACATTATTTTAAGTTAAGCATGTGCGTATACCTTTGTGGGACTGGCGCTGTCGATAATACTTTAAATCCCCAAATGCTGACTCCTCTCACCTCTTCTCCTTTCTTGCAGTTGTCTTTTACACTCTGTCACTTCACTGCAATAACATTGCAAAATGAATTATTACTGTAACAATTATTCTTGTATTATACTTTTTAAAGTACTAGTCACTTATTTTGTACATAATGGTGGAACTAATGGACTGTGTAAAACACTGGGTAAATTTTCAGAAGTGCCTATATTCAAAAGTGACTTAAGTGTTTGAGAGATTGGTTCCCATTGAGTTTCATCTCCTAATTGCCTGCTTCGTTAAAAATGGGCCTTAGCTTCTGAAATAAAAACCCTTATTACTGAAACTAAACTAAATATTTAAAGTAATATTACATGGACGGTTATTATGTCTTGGTTAAACTTAACACAATTTAACTCAAACATGGAAAAGTCTATTATAACAAAACTAATGATTTTTTGGCTGAACCAAAAGGCAAACATTTTCATTATAAAAAAAAAATCCAACTCACTAGAACTGAAGGAAAAAGTTAGAGCTTGTTTATTTTGGGGAGAGCAGGAAAGAAGCAGCTTAAGCACTTGGAAGACTAATTTCCACTTAAATAGGTCTGGTCTATACTTAAAATTTAGATCAACCTAGCTGCATCACACAGGGGTGTGAAAAACTCACACTCCTGACTGCCATAGTTATGGCAATCTAATGTCCAATGAGAAGGGACTAGGGCAATGGAAATGTTTCTGTTGACCTTTCTACTGCCGTTCACAGAGATGACGCTGACAGAAAACCCCTTCTGTCGATATAGGAAGCTTCTATGCTACAGCACGACACTGCATAATGGCGCACTGCAACTGCAGTGTAGACATGACTTTAGGCTCCACATTTCAGTGTCTATCTCCAATTTTAACCTTCTTCCAAACTAGTTACCTCTAATGCAGGGGTAGGCAACCTATGGCACATGTGCCGAAGGCGGCACACGAGCTGATTTTCGTTGTCACTCACTGCCTGGATCCTGGCCACTGGTCGGGGGGCTCTGCATTTTAATTTAATTTTAAATGAAGCTTCTTAAACACAGCCCTGTAATAGGCATAGAATAAATGTATTATTCCATGGCATAGAATAAATGTATTATTAATTACTTGTCTTATGTTAGAGTCTAGAAGTCAGGGCACCAATGTGCTAGGCACTGTACAAGCAAAGAGCTAGATTATGAGCTCTTCAGGGCAGGGACTAAGTTGAAGACTGTAGACAACCGATAAATACAAACAAACCAACCTGCGGCATAAGGAAATGATACTACTGAACATGATAAACGCTGCTCATAGCATAAGAGCTATCTAACCATTGTCAAGTGTTGTAGGTATCATGAAAGAGAGAGTGTGTTTGAAGGAGGACAACAAAATACCCTTAACTCCCATCCCACTTTCCCTCACATGGCTATGGCTGATAGTCAGAAAGACAGTGATGTACATTCAACGGTTATTTTCATTAGTATTTATTGGTTTTGAGGCTAGGTTATTTTTGATGTGCTCTCCGTAGTAGCTTAGAATGGGTTTGGGCCTTGGCAATTTTTGGCTAACAGAGACAAATAGATGGTTTTGTTCAATGCTTCCTGTTGCAGGTCTACCTATGGAAAGCCTTCTAACCAACCAGAGATGCAGATGCCGCAAGCAAACCTCAGATGTCATCAGTGCTTCGAAGATTCGTTTTATTGAGGTGATTCCTCAGGGGATTCAGTGTAGAAGGAAGGAGATTATGTAAGTGGGAACTCCAATGACCCTCAATTTATTCTATTTCTTTTGTCATTCATTCACTGAATAGTTTGTGTGATCAGTTTTCTATCCAGGGGTTGGTTATACATGTCTTGCCTCAGCTCTTGAGATCCTGCCAGGCTTCTTGTAGATTAACTGTAACAGATTCCACTGAACCGAGACCTCCATGCAAGAAGAGGCAAGAATTGCTCCTAGCCAGGATGTGCCATGCCTCTATTCACTTTAATGGGGTGGTGACCTCTGAATCCTCACTAACCTAGTCTAAAGTAAGGGAAGGTGCATTTTAAAATGTATGAGGTCTTGTTTCTTTGACATCTGCCATCTTGGCCAACATACCAGATACTGAACTGGGCAGCTCCAGAGCTAAACACAGGAGTCTCTACAGCGTGAGTTAAAATGCCAGATTATGTAGCTAGGGGCCATAATGAACTCGCACCGAGCACTGGGTTACATCTGCACACACAAGTTGCACTGGTTTCACTAAAATAGTATGAGCCTGATTTAGCTGAGCCCAGGGCAAGTCCATATGTACATTTACAAGACACACTTATAATTGATTTAAAACTGGTTATACCAGTATGACCTACCTGTAAACTGACTGTGGTAAGTTAAACTGACAAGAGCCATGTTTACATCAAGTTAACACCTTATCCACAGAGGGGTTTGCATCAGTTTAAAATCACACTAGGGTTGCCACCTTTGAAATGCAAAAAACCCAGCACCTATCCACCCCACCCCAAACCACAAGGCAATTCCACAACCACTCTCCCCTCCCCCGAAACCTATACTCACTCTTGTGTGACTCAAATCCTCTCTCACACACATGCTCTGTGCACTTGCATGTTGGTGGGCAACCAGCTGTTGTGTTTCGGCAGTTTTGATCTGTTATCTCAAAGTGCGGAAGTGGGAACACGGCAGAATCTTTAGCTGGCCACAGAAACTTTTCTCATTTGATATCTCAGTGCACTGTGATGATTATGCAGATCTTTAGACCCATGTAAAAGAAAAAAAAACCCAGCAGATTTATTTATTTTCCTGGCAACTGTCAAATCCATTTAAAAAACAGCCAGGCGTGTCAAATAACCAACCTCTGCCCTGTGCTCAGGGGATCTAGGATCCGTCTCTGTAGCTCAGGGGGTGAGGTAACCCTAAATTGCATATTTAGTTAAAATGGGACTGCATGGGCCTGGTACACCCTCAAAAATTATAGCAGATAGAGCTATTTCAGTTAAGGGGTGTGATTTTTTTTTTTTAACTGAAATAGTTTTACCAGTACAAGCCCTAGTATGCGTCAGTCATATCAGTATAAAGGTGCCTCAGACCAGTATGGGCTATTCCCATTCCTTGTACTTGAATAGCTATACCAGGGCTTGTCTACATCAGAAAGTTGCAGCGCTGGTGAGGGAGTTACAGCGCTGCAACTTTGAAGGTGTACACATCTGCAGGGCACCACCAGCGCTGCAACTCCCTGTTTGCAGCGCTGGCCGTACTCCCGTTTTGTCTCGGGTGTAGAGGATCCAGCGCTGGTGATCCAGCGCTGGTAATCCAATGTAGACAGTTACCAGCGCTTTTCTTGACCTCCGTGGAAGGAGGAAGCCTCTGGTAATCAAGCTGGTTTCCTTTCCCGGTTTGCTCTCTCGGTCCCGGAGCCAGCCAGCAAACCGCGGGGAAGGAGACCTGCTTGCTCGGGGTTCCAGGACCGAGAGAGCAAACCGGGAAAGGAAACCAGCTTCGCCGCGGTTTGCTCTCTCGGTCCCGGAGCCAGCCAGCAAACCGCGGGGAAGGAGACCTGCTTGCTCGGGGTTCCGGGACCGAGAGAGCAAACCGGGAACGCCGCGGTTTGCTCTCTCGGTCCCGGAGCCAGCCAGCAAACCGCGGGGAAGGAGACCTGCTTGCTCGGGGTTCCGGGACCGAGAGAGCAAACCGGGAACGCCGCGGTTTGCTCTCTCGGTCCCGGAGCCAGCCAGCAAACCGCGGGGAAGGAGACCTGCTTGCTCGGGGTTCCAGGACCGAGAGAGCATACCGGGAAAGGAAACCAGCTTCGCCGCGGTTTGCTCTCTCGGTCCCGGAGCCAGCCAGCAAACCGCGGGGAAGGAGGCCTCAGTGTGTAAGGGCAGGCTTTAGCTTCCAAGTTTCAAAGAAGTGCCATTTCAAAACATTTCAACAGTGAGAGCAGCTCCTTAAAAAGAGAGGAGAGCCCAGAGCAGAAGATGACCAACTAACTTTTTTTTTTTTTAACAGCGCTTAATTAAAACACATTAGCCACACAAGGAACCCACAGATGCTTTTTCCTAGTCTAGACAAGGTCGGTGTCTCAGGGCTTGCCTACACACAAAATGTTTCCAGTTATATCTGAGTAGTTAAACCTCTATAGCCATACTGGTATAACTCCCTGCACAGACACTTTTAATCCAGAATAAGAGTAGCTTTCTCCAATTCAGTTTGAACTCCTTCCAAAGTGACATAAACTAAACCAGAAAAAGCTGCTTCTATTCCAATTAGACTGGGCATGCGGGGAGTTATACCAGTTAAACTTTTAAAGTTTTAAATTCACATTTTAGCTGACAGTGGTATAAATTTCCAGTGTAGACAAGCTCTGGCGCAAACCCCTCTGTGGACACTGTGTTCACTTGATGTAAACATGGCTCGTCAGTTTAATTTAGGCCGTATCTGCACTCAGGAATAGCTCTGTCTGAGCATGCACCTGCACCTGCGTTCACCTCTAAGTGTTTGTGGCCCCAGTGGAGCTCAACTTAATTAGTTGCCAGTTAATTCAAGTTAGCTCGCACCTTTGTAAATGCTAATTTAGACGCTGTCACCCCCACACCACCTGGGAGCAGTGCTCTGTCCCATTTAGTGGTCCGAGACCACTTCAATGGAGAGGTAAAATGAGTGTTCTACAGCCTTAGCTACCAGCCCATTGGCTTTTAGCTCATGCTGTAGAGGCTCATGAACTAAGCTGCAGAGATCCCCGGTTCAATCCTGCCCACAGACGACAGCAGGGTCAGTCAGTGTTACAAGTGCACAGATTTTTGTGGTTTACTGTAGGGCTCTGCCTGGGGTACATCACAACTGTGTGTGTCCTGGAACAAACGTTTGCGAAGAGTATCTAACCTAGCATTTACAGAGGAGCTGGCTCAATTGGTTCTTTGCCAATGGTTACTCGAGTTACAACACAGCCATAAACTCCTCTCTCTACCTACCCTAAGTGTAAACAAAGATAGTCAGAGATTTGCACCAATTTTGCTAGTCAGGATTTAACCTTGCTTAAAATAAGGTAAAGCCTGCTTAGCTGAAAGCCCCTTGTACGCGTTTGTCTACATTCAGGGCTTGGCTACACTTGCGAGTTAGAGCGCATTAAAGCAGCCCTGGGAGCCCTAGCTCACTCCCTGTCCACACTGGCAAGGCAGGTAGAGCGCTCTGACTCCACGGCTAGAGCGCTCCTGGTACTCCACCTCGGCGAGAAGATTAACACTTGGTGCGCCTTGGCTGAAACGCCCAGGCGCCAGTGTGAACGAGGTGTTGCATTACTGCGCTCTGATCAGCCTCCAGAAACATCCCATAATCCCCTTAAGTCAAGTGGCCACTCTTGTCATTGTTTTGGAATTCCTGCAGGAATGCAGATATGCCCTTTGATAACTCTGTTTGACAGCCAGGTGCTTATCTGCTCCGGGACAAAACAGCCATTACAGTGGAATGCTGTGTGAGAGAGGCAGGGGTGGAGGGGGAGTGTGTTGCTATCTGAACTTACAAGACAGCATGCTGACATGCTCTCAGCACCCCAAAAACGCACTCTCTCTCCCCCCACATACACACAAAACACTCCCTGTCACACTCCACCCCGCCCGCCAGTAGCATAGCTAAGGGGAAGCGGGGGCAGCGGCCACTTCCACACTGAGCACAAGTGGCACGTTGTCAATTTCTTGATGTCTTTGTACTCACCCGGAGAGTGATGATTAAAAAAAAAAAAAAAAAGCACTGTGGTGCTTTTATTTTACTCACCTGGCGGTGCTCTGGGTCTTCAGCAGCATTTCGGCAGCAGGCCCTTCACTCGCTTGCGTGCTTGGGCAGCATTTCGGTGGCGGGACCTTCAGTGCAAGTGAAGATCCTGCCCTCAAAGAGCCTACCCCCCCAGGGGGCCGCCAGGTGAGTAAAAGTGCCGCAGCAGCTGGGCCCTTTTATTTTTGTATTGCTCCACCTGGCTACCCCACTGCCCACTCCCTCATTTGAAAAGCACATTGCAGCCACTTGCATGCTGGGATAGCTACCACAATGCACTGCTCTCTGTGGCCACTGCAAGAGCTGCTAATGTGGCCACGCCAGTGCGCTGGCAGCTGTCAGTGGGGACAGACTGCAGCGCTTTCCCTTCTCAGCTGTACAAAGGCAGGTTGAACTCATAGCGCTGTACAGCTGCAAGTGTAGCCATGCCCTTAGGCTATATCTTCACTGCAGAGTGAGCTGGGGTGAATAGCAACTGGGTCAGCCATGCCCAGGTGTAAGCAACCACAGTGCAAAGTCACACCAAAATGTACTGTCCTCATTAGTCCTGTGCTCCCCCGTGTGTCACCCAGACCATGGTTCTTGTGCTGCAGTAAGAGCGATGTTGTTTGAGCTGCTCTAGGAATCTTTTCCAATGAATTGTGGGAGAACTTGTCTGTCCTTCTGAGCACCCAGGGATAATTGTGAGACGGCCTTAAGGACTATCAGCACGTGAGAGGTTTAGCCTGCACCTTGGCTGTAAAGTGGGTGTGTTACCGGCCTGAGTGAAAGCAACACCTGAGATTTAACCCACACCCGCAGCTGGGCCAGCTAGCCCGGGTTTAGAGCATCACCACCAAACCTGGGTCAGAGCTTTGTGTGTGGACAGCAGGAGGGTGGGGGCACAACCCACGTAAGAACCCAAGTTAACTCTGAGTGAAGATACGCCCTTAGGGGGTCAGCACCGGTGCACTACACTGAATGCTGAAATTGCCAGTTCCACACACCCGAGCCCAGCTCCCACTTAAACACTGCAGGATTACTCTTCTGCAGTGGTGGATTAGCCATTGGGCTAATGGCACCTGTACCCAGGGGCCCCAACCAATTGGGTGGTCCTGGAAAAATTCATGCCCCCGCACTCTGACCTGCTCCGCTGGCGCTTCTGTGCCAGGGAGTAGGGGAAGCCCCCATGCCCTGACCCTGCTCCCCAGCAGGAGTGCCAAGCAGGGTGGGGAATGAGAGGGCTGCAGGCTAAAAGGGGGGGGGGCACTTGATCTGGCCCATGGCCCCACAGAACTGCAATCTGCCTCGGCTCTTCTTGCTAGGTGACCTCCTGGAAGATTTCCCAAGGGTTGATATTATGAGAAGCTAAAATGACCCCATTATGTTTCAGACTTACTCTGAAGAATACACAGAAAGTCTGCGTGTATCCCAATGCCCCGTGGATCCAGCTATTGCTCCGTAAGCTGACGCAGAGGTACTGTATGTGCATTAGCTAATCGCCACCTGTCGGTGGGCACCTCAGGGATGAAAGTAACTTAAAGGACTTGCCTGTACGCCGGAGTCCTGAGGGAGGCGTGGCCTCAACCACAAGAGGCGGGGCCTTTCGAGATTTAAAGGCCATGGGGCTCTGGCTGTGGCTGTAGTCTTTAAATCACCCCGAAGCTACCAGGTGAAGAGGTGGCTGGGAGCCCCAGGGTGAATTAAAGGGCCCAGGGCACCAGTCACTGCAGAGCTCCGGGCCCTTTAAATCACCACTATGGGGAGCACTGGGCCCTTTAAATCACCCCAGGGTGGCAGGGCTCGGGCTAGGGCTGGGGTAGTGACGGCAGGGCTTGAGCAGCACTTTAAAGGGCCTGGGGCTCCCCGCAAGGGCTGGACCTCTGGGACCTTTAAATCTCTGCCCGAGCCTGGCTGCTGGAGCTCTGGCAGTGATTTAAAGGGCCCGGTGCTCCCCACAGCGGCTGGAGCCCTGGGCCCTTTAAATCACTGCCGGAGAAGCTGGTCCAGTCCAGCACGGCATACTGGACCGTACTGGCTTACTTTCACCTCTGGGGCACCTTGAGAAAGAGATGCAAGAATACACAGCAAAATAGTTTGTTTTTCTGGCTCACCAGTTCAAACTGAAAAACAGCCAGGGGTCTAAAGATGACAGAGAGGAGTCTAATCATACGCAAGTCTCTTTTGCTGCCACTCGACAGTCAGAAGAATCTAGCAATGTGTTATTTTCTGCCACTTCAAATTCTCTCCCCCTACAGAGACCAGCCCCTAACGCTATTGTGAACCATTAAACAGCTGCTACATTCTACACTTGAGGGAGAAGTATTTCAGTGGGGGATTTATTGTGTGTAAAGCACTTTGAGGGTGGGGCAGGTGGATGAGAAATATCATTAGGCAAATGCTAGGTGTCGATCAACAAAAAAGCTTGGAAATGATGGTTTCTTTCCCTAACGTCTATGCTTCAGAAACAGTCGCCTGGATAATTAATTTAAATTCCCCGTATCACAACTAGCGTTCAAACATCACAAGCACCACAGTGATAGGAACAGAGCACGAACATCCTCCAGTTCAGACACTATAAATTGCCATTTGTAGTTTGCAGTAACTGACTCCTGGTTTGGATAATTTTAAGTAACTACAAATATTTACTGCCTTATTTATAAAAAAAAACAATAACTTTTTTCTCTCTCAATACAGTAATAGCATCAGCGCAGTGCAATTCTTTGACTGATTTTTCCCAGCAAAGGAAACCGACCAGATGCAGGCTTACTAATGGACTGAAATTCCTTTCCTGGAAAGCAACGATTCACCGATTTCCCAGCTACTATTACTTCTTTGTTATACTATTTTTTACTCTACTAAGCATGTTTAAGGGCTGCAGTTTGAAAATCTATGGTTACTTGTGGTTGCCCTCATCAATCTCAGGGGAAAGAGTATGGATTTGTGCCTATTTTGATTGGAACAGTAAGCATGAACTCTGCCTTGTGAATGCTTAATATTTCTGTTGAGACAAATACTGTGATGAGCTTAGCTCCAAATATGTTGCGGAGAGGATTGAAGTGGACCCTCCCTATTCCTGCATAAGTTAACTATGAAATAATTAGTAAGTGTACTACTCTACCCTATATCACAGGGTAAAATTCATCTTCTTCAGCTGTCAGTAAAAGTGTATCGCTCCCCTCCTGCTAGCTCTCGCTCTGGTACTTGGCACCTCCTTTCAAGCGCTCTATAACTCTGTCCCCCCACCCTCAACTCCACCAGTGCTTCCACCAAATGTCTTGAACAACTGCCTCCGTGTCGTCTTCCATGTGGCCCCCTAGGCACGGTATGACCTCTGAAAGTCCATCTGCAAAGCTGTAAGGATAAGACCTTTGTCTGTAGCCATATTGCAAGGCTGTAAGGATAAGACCTTTGTCTGTAGCAATATTGCAAGGCGTAAGGCCTTCGTCTGCAGTCAGGTTAAAAGAACAGCAGCCATTCGCTGAGAAGCAGGAAGTCGCATCCGCGCATTCCATCTATTCCATTAAAACAATGTAATATTGGGCTGTTAAGAAGGAGACCCTGTCCTAATGGCACCCACTATCATCAGATAAAGAAACAGATCTTAAGATGGTTAAAGAAAACGTAGTTTGACAGCCGTATCAATAGCGGTGGTTGTGAAGTCCTTATTTCTTTATTGTTTTGTCATTATGGTCCCCGCTTCCCTACTGTTTGTCTGTCTGATCTCTGGCTGGTTCTTTAATTGTTTGTCTGTCACAGCATTAGTTTTGCTAGGTGTAAATTAATTAAGGTGGTGGGGTCTGATTGGTTAGAGAATTTCGGTAAGATTGGTTAGTAAAACTTTAGTTAAATAATTGGTTAAGGTCTAGCTCAGCAGGGCTCAAGTTTCACTATATAAACTGGGTCCAAAAGAAAGTTCTTTGGGAACAAACTCCAGGACCCAGTGCCAAGAACAGAGCTGCCAAACCTCAACACTCTGCCAATGACACTGTGCAGAAACTGGACCTGATCCTAACCGGCGAGCACTGTACGTGTAGTGTGTGCAGTCTGGTTTTGGTGCTTGTTCATAAATAAATAGAGGATAAGGATATTACCATGTAAGGCACTTTCACTGGTAAAAGGTCCTGAAAACCCACAGAAAATTACACCCTGAGCCCAAGGAATTGGATGAGGGTGGGTACTTAAATTGACATGGTTATGCCTGAGCCCTAGGAATGGGGTAAGGGTGAGTGCCCTAGAGTGTGAGTAACAGAGAATATTGTGCACGTAACAGGCCCTAGCTTCTCTGCTTTTCAGTCCCTCTTAACTCCTTTCTGCCATGCTGTCTATGGTGAATGTTGTAGATTTGTACAGGAAAAAAACCCAAACCCTTCCCTAATCTCTGTCAACCTGCCTCTTCTTAGATTGCATGCTCCATAGGACAGGGGCCATGTCTTCTTGCAGATCTAGAAAGAACCTAATGTACTGAAGCCACTACCACAACCAATAGAGTATTGAGAGTCTTATTAAAGCTGTCACCCTGACCCACTTGAGTGTTGGTAAAATTCAAGGTAGACTATCATTTCCAATACAGAGCCCATTTTTCCAGACAACATGATTTGACTGTGTAAAACTTCTACGTGTAGCAAACCCCTCTTCCACATCCCTCATATATGTTTCTGGTCTTTTCTGGCCTACGTGTAAATTAGTTACCTAAGTACAGGACACAGCAGGGTAGAAGAGAGAAACCTAGGAGCCACCTCTTCCGATTGATCTTTGATCCTTGTCTGTGGTACAGGAACTTTAGTTTCACCTGTGGGTTTAGTGGGGCAGGACTATTACCCTAGGCCAAGGATTCTCCCACTTTTCATTTTGGGGACCACCTCATGAGAGAAACTCTTATGGGCCAATGGCCCCTTTTCCTTCACAAGTTGGTTCTGAGAATGTCCTTTGGCACCCAGCCAGGGAGGACTCCATGAATCACATCTGTGAGGCCCTGTTCTTAAGGAATAAGTATATGGTCTAGTGCTACTCCCTCCCCTGCTCATACATGCCAGATGGCAGCAAGAGGCTTTATTAAAAGGTAACACTCTTCATGGAGTAACTCTCTGCTTTGCCCCCTTGCAAGTTTGATCTCTCATTATTTGATCTCTGATTTACAGCAGGTCCCAACCAAGATCCCCATTGTGCTAAATGTGGTACAAAACACATAATGAGACACAGTCCCTGTGTGCCCCAAGCAGTTTACAAGACAGAAGCACAGAGAGAGGAAGTCACACTGCTGGTCAGTGGCAGCATAGAGAACAGAACCAGGTGTCCCAACTCCCAGTCCCAGCAGCCTATCCAGGTTCTCACTCCTGTGAATATTCATGTTCCATTCACTAGTATGCTATCTTAGCCACCTATCTGGATAAGCAGAAACATATTTAGGACTCTGATCTGGACCAGTGCCTTTCACCTCACACAAGTCATTTGTGGTGGTACACACTGCTGTGCGATTCCCGCTCTGTTGTTACCAGATACAAAACTAGACTGGCTTCTCTTTTCCCAGGGTTGTCATTTCTGTTCTGAGTGCACTTTAATTGTACTGTACATTATACAATAAAATCATTTATGCACTTGGTGATTTCAGATTTGAGAATTGGTTCCACTTGGATTTCAAATGAAAATTTTGTTTTCTTCAAACATGCCGGTGAAGTTCCATTAGGTAAAACTGTCTAAACCAGGGGTCGGCAACCTTTCAGAAGTGCTGTGCCGAATCTTCATTTATTCACTCTAATTTAAAGTTTCGTGGGCCAGTAATACATTTTAATGTTTTTAGACGATCTCTTTCTATAAGTCTATAATATATAACTAAACTATTGTTAAGTAAATAAGGCTTTTAAAATGTTTAAGAAGCTTCATTCAAAATTAAATTAAAATGCAGAGCCCCCCAGACAAGTGGCCAGGACCAGGGCAGTGTGAGTCACTAAAAATCAGCTCGCGTGCCACCTTTGGCGCCCGTGCCATTGGTTGCCTACCCTTGGTCTAAGGCAATCACCTCATTCCAATGCAATTATTACTCCATAAGATGTACTTATAAATAAAAGCTTCCTGTTTTACGAAAACAGCTGGGTACATGTTCCTGCAAAATGCTTATTCCTTCCTCCCATTCAGAGAAAGTTTGTATTAAATCCTTTATCCATTACCTGCACAGCTGTATGCAGTAGATAAACCTTACCTAGGCCTACAGTTTTCTGAGGTCTAATCAAGCAGCTCTACATTTAATTAAGTCCTCTTTTCAAATGTTTTTCCCATTCAGAACTCAAAAGTGCTTACCTGCTTTTAAATACTCAGTCTTTACTGAGAACAACCATTAGGCTTCTCTGTTAATTATTTCTCTTTTCTCCCCTTAAAAAAAGGCAAATGTTTGGAACCAAATTAACATTAAACCAATGTAGATATTAATGCTGTTCATAGTCCAGGACTCCTGGCATTTAACCATGAAAGCCATATGGTAGTGTGCCCCAGTTTCCCCTTTCCTTGTGTACATCAGGTCTGGAATGTCTTTTCCCCTGTGAAAAGTTTCAATACTGTTTACAGGCACTAGCAGTGAAACATCAGTATAACAAGGCCTTTTAACATAAAGTGTGTTCTCATGTACTGCTTTCAACACGTTCAAGGGACTTTCCAAAGGACTGGGCACATTGCACATTCTTACAATTCTTGGTAATAGCAACACATTAGTTACAAAAATCACCATTAGCAATAACAACAAATTCATTGCAAGTGTCCATTTACAATTATGTTGGTTATGCCACACCTTTGGCTCAATACCATTGGACTTTGGGCATTTTAGGGTTAACTTTTGGCTTTCCTTTGCAAAATTCAGTTTTCTCTTTCCTCCTTGTCCTGCAGGATGAAACCCTGATCTCTCTTGCTTAACCAAATTTACTGGCTGATGGGGTGGGCTCTCTGTGCTAACAGCTATTAGCAAGTTCTTCTCCCTGCCAGTCAGGTAATTTGCATCAACACAAACACCATCTTTTAACTTCTTAGCTGCCACCAATTCCAAGGCTGGACTCTGTCTTAGGGCTTGTCTACATCACAAAGTTGCAGCACTGGTGAGGGGGTTACAGCGCTGCAACTTAGGAGGTGTACACATCTGCAGGGCATCACCAGCGCTGCAACTCCCTGTTTGCAGCGCTGGCCGTAGTCCCGTTTTGTCTCGGGTGTAGAGGATCCAGCGCTGGTGATCCAGCGCTGGTAATCAAGTGTAGACACTTACCAGCGCTTTTCTTGACCTCCGTGGAATAAGCAGGTATCCCAGCATACCTGAGGAAGCCTCTCTGGTAATCAAGCAGGTCTCCTTCCCCGGTTTGCTCTCGCGTTCCCCGAACCCCAGTGCAAGCAGGTCTCCTTCCCTGCGGTTTGCTCTCGCGTTCCCCGAACCCCCGAGCAAGCAGGTCTCCTTCCCTGCGGTTTGCAGGGGGGTTCGGGGAACGCGAGAGCAAACTGCAGGGAAGCTGGTCTCCTTCCCCGGTTTGCTCTCGCGTTCCCCCCTTGAAGCTGCCCAACAGCGCTGCAGTGTGGCCACATCTAACACCACTTGCAGCGCTGGTTGCTGTAAGTGTGGCCACTCTGCAGCACTGGCCCTATACAGCTGTACTAATACAGCTGTAACAACCAGCGCTGCAAAATTGTAGATGTAGACATACCCTTACAGAGATACCACACAAATCCAAAGGGTCTGAGAGTGAGAGTTTGTTTGCTCTCCCCTGCATCCTCAAGCCTTTATCCATAAAACCATTCTGCTTTGAAACACCAGTAACCCAATCTGTTCTCAGATCCTGAAGCACAGACTGCTCACTCACAGAGTCAGCATGGAGACAGTTCTGTTCCAACACCATTGTCTTCCCAACCAGCTGGTCAAACCCAGGCACTTGGTTATATGGCTGCGCAGCTTCCTTAACAGCTTCTACTTCATCTGAGATCTTTTTAAAGCTGCCCCCACTGGATCTTTCAAAAGGAAAATCAGTGGATCCATTCACAACAGAAAATTTCTGGCTATTAGGAACTGAAACTTCATTGATTAAATTACTTTTACACCCTTCCGTCGCAGCAAACTGCTTGCACAGGCTACCATGAGGATTCCTTTCCCTATGAGCTTCTCTAAGCAGCAATTCATCCCTCTCAGACATTCTGCCCTTACCCTCTTCACCTAGGGCTTGCTCTAAAGGAACACTTCTCTGAGCCCCCACAGACTCTTTCTGGGTCTCACTTACATCCAGAATTACCTCTGGTTCATCAGGCAGATTCCTACACAATCCCCTTCCAGGCAAACCTATAGACTTTCTAGCTAACAGGCTAGAAGCCTTCTCCTTCCCTTGGCCATGAACAGGTTCAGAAATCTTTTCCTTCTTGCTACAAGTTGTCAAACTGTCAGTAGGTAACACAATTAAATCACCTTTCTGCTCTCCTTGTGCCCTGGCTAGGGTATCACCCTGATCAGACAGAGTTGCTACACCCTTTTCCAACCACACATTAGCAACTGGCAAATTACAAGCACCAGAATTGTCTGGTCTCTGGGATTTTGCTACGACACTAACCCGATGCAACCTAGTTACAGTGCCATTCTCCCCAGCAGACACAAACTTAGGACCATTCCCTTCCTGGGCTTTAGCTGTATTTACGACCAACTCTGAGACAACTGAATTACCCTCAACCATCACAGGCTGAAAGGCACCTTCTGTCTGCTGCACAGACACAGAAGAGCCGGAGACACATTCTCCTTTACCAGGCATGCAGCTTGGGATCTCACTTCCCTTGTCCCAGCACATAGGGCTGTTCACAGACAACTGCTTGGAGACCGGGGTAGCTTCCTCCATAGGCAAGTCAATACCCCTGACAGACACAGGCACATTCCCTTCTCTGTCACATTTCTCCACACAGGAAACAGGTAAGGGACAGGGACACTCATCTTCCACTATCCTTGTTTTCCCACACTGCTGACTAGACAAAGCCATCAGCTCACAAGGCTGCCTAGGCTCATTCAGACTTTCCCTACCAGGCACATTGCCACTCCCAACAGATAAGCTGCTGTTTTTTTCACCACACTGAACTACTTCCAGCAAATCACAGTTACCCATTTCAGGTTCACTTTTACAAGCTGCACTAGCCACCATGAATTCACCCTGGGTTTTGGTTGAATTCAGAACCCTCTCTGACATTTCAGACAAACCTCCACCTGATTCATCTTGAGAGACACTCTCTGTCCGTTTGCTGTCCTCCTCACTGCCATCAGTCAGGGCATCTGCCACAGACCCAAACTTCCTCTGTGACCTGGTCACCACATTCACTTGGCCAGGCACCCCCAGTATGTTATTTCCTACCAAAACATCAGCCGGAATTAAATCTCGGACTGCAGCCTTCACGTCCCCTTTAAAGCCATCCCACTCAAGGTGGATTCTAGCCATTGGCAGGTCCACAGAGTACTCAGATAGTGCCACTACTGTCACATATTCCCCAGGCAACATGTCCTCTGGCTTCAACAGATGTCCCTTGACTATAGTTACAACCGAGCCAGTGTCTTGCCATCCCATGCATTCAACACCATTGACCTTTGCCTCCATAATAAACCTCTCACTTTCCTGCCAAGCCTCAGTTTGACATAGCTGGTGAGCTGATCCCCTCCTCCCAGAGCACCGGAGACAAGGGGGTTGGCATTAGCCACTGGTCTGCTTGCCCCTGGACTCAAGGTGGTGCTGTTGTGGCTTGGCTCAGCCTGGGTGCTCAGAGTAATGGAATTAGCATTTACTGTGGCTTTTGGGGTTGCTGGTTTTGGGCTGCCCTTTAGGGTCGGGCAATCTGGTCTTATGTGGCCAAGCATCCCATAGTGATAGCATGTAACCTGTTTATGTTTGGGGTGAGAGTTCCCAACCTCTACCCCCCCCCCCGTGAGCCTCCTTACCAGAACCAGGGCCAGGTTTACCTTTAAATCCTTCCCTCCTCTTAAACTGGGGAGAATGGTGACTACTTTTCCCTTGGGGTTTATACCCTTCCTGAGCCCTATTTTGGGTATGGGCATCTGCAATCTCTGCAGCCCGTAGGACTGACTCGGGGTCCCTATCACACACAGCTGCTCTCACGTGGTCAGGCACAATGTTTAAGAACTGTTCCAAAGTTATTAAATCCAGTAGCTTTTCAAAACTCCCATGCGCCTTTGCTCCCATCACCCACTTTTTAACAAAACCCATTAGCTTATGAGCACATTCTACAAAAGTACAATCATTAGACATTTTAAACTTTCTAAACTTAACTCTGTAAGAATCAGGAGTAACCTTGAACCGCCTTAACACAGAATCTTTAAACCGCCCATAATCCAAGGCTTCTTGTTCCCCCAAATCATTAAATACCTCCCTGGCTTTTCCAGTCAGTCTGGTCAGCAGGACAGGCATTCGCTGATCATCAGGGATTTGGTACAGATTGCAGAGGCGCTCAAAGGTGGACAAAAACTCCTCTATATCCTCCATATCATTGTAGATGGGACACATCTTTTCCCAGTTCTTCTCCTGGCGGTGGGTATGTGGAGTACCAGGTGGCGATGACTTTCTCCGCTCTTGCATTACTTGGAGCTGCAGTCTGGCTGTCTCCTGCTCCATCTGTCGAGCTCTCTCCTCAGCAGCCAGTAATTCCAGACGCCCCTTACGAGCTTTTTCTTCTCTCTCATCAGCCTCCTTCTCTCTTTCAGCAGCTCTCTCAGCAGCTTCTCTTTCAAATTCAGCTATTTTCTGCCTTTCCAGCAATCGCAGGTCTGCTAGTTTCTGTTCATGCTCGAATTGCAGTTTATTCACTGCCTCTTTCATTCGAATTGCTTCTGTAGTCTCAGGTAAGGGCTGTGCTCCTGCCTCCTGATCACCGGCCATTAGCAGATCTCTCAGTGCTTGATTTGTAGCTTTCTTTCTAAAGCTTATCCCCTTTTCTGAACACAAATCTTCCAGGGCTTTTTTGTCAAGATCCTCATATGCTCTTTGCTCACCCATTACAACTGCTCTTTAACCAACCAAACTCTCAATTCCAAAATTCAAATTTGGATAGCGTGGGGTTCTGACCCAAAGCTTAATTGACCTGGTTCTGTGGATCCTGCCGACTACGCCACTGTGACGTTGCGGTTCTGGCGGGACCCAACTGAGAGTGCCAATTCAGGACCAATTGCTCAAACAGGGCAGTCACAGCCCAAGGCTGGGGTTTTTCCACCTCCAAGGCAAACCAAACCAGCCAGACAAAAAGGACTTCAGTTTTACCCCACTGGCTAACCACAAGTCACACAAGCAATTTCCTTAGACACTCCAGTCTCCCAGTGTCACCACCAGTGCCACCTGTCCTGGGGATGAATGGTTATGAAAACCAACACCCCAGTAAAAGAAAAAGGTTCTCTCGATCCCAAAGGACCAAGCCCCAGATCCAGGTCAATATACACATCAGATCTTACCCACAAATCACGCTGTTGCCAATCCTTTAGAATCTAAATCTAAAGGTTTATTCATAAAAGGAAAAAGAAAGATGAGAGCTAGAATTGGTTAAATGGAATCAATTATATAAGTAATGGCAAAGTTCTTGGTTCAGGCTTGTAGCAGTGATGGAGTAAACTGCAGGGTCAAATCAAGTCTCTGGAGAACATCCCCAGCTGGGATGGGTCATTCAGTCCTTTGTGCAGAGCTTCTCTTCGTAGCAAAGTCCCTCCAGAGGTAAGAAGCAGGACTGAAGACAAAATGGAGATGAGGCCTCTGCCTTATATAGGCTTTTCCAAGTGTAAGAACACTCCTTTGTTCCTGCTGTGGAAAGTTACAGCAAAATGGAGTTTGCAGTCACATAGGCCAGTTTCTGCACACCCTGCTGAGCCACAGGGCGTAACTGCCTTCTCTCCATGGGACAATTGTGTAGGTGATGGTCCTTAATGGGCCATCAAGCAGGCTAAACAGAGCTGACACCAACTTGTCTGGGATCTTTCCCAGTAACACAACACAAGTTTGAAATACAGACAGCATTCTTCAACTACCAAAATGATACAGACATATAGACAACATATTCATAACCAGTAACTCATAACTTGGTCTTAGACATCTTATATGACCGCCTTTACATAAGATTTGGTGCCACTACAGGACCCTGGTTGCAACCCATGTTCTATATGGTCCCAGTTTATATCAATAACGTCACACACCCACATCTTGAATACCGCATGCAGTTCTGGTATCCCCATTTCAAAAAAGATGCTGAATACAGAATAGACTCCAAGCAGAGAGCAGCGCTGTGCCTGTTCATGGGCCCACTCAATCCCAAAGGCAGTGGCAGGAGCACCAGCATGCCAATTCCTCACAGCCTACCTGGTTTAGACACAATGGCCCAGGTTTTGCAGTGCAGACTCTGTGTGCCACACCACCAGTGCAAAGCAGCCCTCAGGCGAGCATAGGGGGATCCTGTTGTGGCATAGCAGTGCCCAATGTCACCCTCGTCCTCCTTGTAGCTGGCGCAGGGAGCTTGACCTGGGGAAAAAGGATGGATCCCCTATGGGCATATCAACTCCTTGGGACTATTGGAAGCTGGCACAAGTTAGAACAGCCTTGAAGTTGCTCTAGATTGCGCGGAGGAGCATCCTGGATCAGGGAAGTGCAACAAGGGATTGTTTAAGGTCACCTTTGCTCATCCTCTCCTGGCTCCTTAGCTGCAGCCGGGCATTTGCATCAGTGAATTTACCATGAAAAACAAACCAGATACTTATAAGGCTTAGATGGAAAGTAGCAGCAGCTATAAACGTTTTATACATCTCTCCCTTTAGCATGCTGACTGGTGGGGTTTTAGCTCATCTGTGTGACAAGAGGAAAGAGGAGTTGACAAAGCTGATCTTGGTTCTGGGATGACTTTTCACTCACCTGCCAATTTCCTATTTTAAAGCACAGCTTCAGCGACCTTAACGGGTGGATCCCTCTGTCCTGTGGCATCCCTGGAACAACTGCAGCGAGACATTGAGGGGAAGCCACTCTGTAGAAAAACCTCTAAAAGAGACATTAAGTCCAAAGCCAGGTAGACACAGAGTCAGATTCCCTACCCACATGTAAGTAAAAAGCAGGAGCTAACACGGGGAGGGGAAGGGAAAGAGGCTGGACAAAGGAAAGGATAAGATGATGATGTGGTCAGATGGAAAGTCAGGACACACATGGAGGTGTTTGAAATCAGGACTGATTACCTATTGGCTTGCAGGGTGTTCTCTGCTGGAGGCTATGCCCTGTACCTTGTTCTTTATAATTCACAACGGACACTTCCACTGCGGGGGGCTAAGGGAACAATTGCCCAGGAGCCCCAGGCCCTTTTAAAGCACTGGGATGGGCTGCAGGACTCCTAGGCGTGTGCATGGGGTGATACTGGCGGTCGGCGGCGAAGGTGGGCACGCGGAAGACCTGGCTGTGACGCCAGAGCGCGCCCAGCAGTGCAGCCAGCAGCAGCTCACTGGCTATCAGCCAGCGCAGGGGCAGCACCGCCCCATTGTCAAGTGTGCGTGCACCAGCCGCCACACATGGCCCAGCACCGTGCCTGTGTGGCGATGCCAGGCTGGGCCAGCAGCAGTGCGAGGCTTCCCCTGCACAAATCAAACCTCAGTTGTCCCTTTCTAGGTGGTCTACTGACAGTTGTGCCCTGGGGCCTGGAATTGCTGTCAGTGGGCCTGCTTCCATTGTCCCAGAACTATTTTCACAAAGGAAGTATTTTAAAATAAACCGGGATTATGCTGCACAATGAACTGTGAACTCTTCCATCTTTAGAGCTAAGCACCAGCTGTCTCACATAACTTCCATAGTCGGTCTATTAACCTTGCTGCAGGCTAGCTCTGGAATTCCTTTAACTCTCAATAGCATCCTTCGCAGAGCTAGCTAGCAGACGTAACCCGTGAGGATCAGTCATTCCCCTCTCTGATATGCTGGGTATTTAGCCTACTGCAGGAAGCACCTGTTATCTGTGCACTTTCTGGATGTTTCTCCCTTCTGCCCAAAATGTGCTAACCAATTCTAAGTAAGATTATAAGCATCAGCTAAGGAGCACTTTATAACTCGTATAACACTTCATAACTCCCAAGCCTGACGCAAAAGATGATACAAGGAAATTCAATGTATTTGTACTCTCACCAACCTAAGTTTAGTCTAGTTTTATGTTCTCACTCTTCACAAAGAATTTGTGGCCCATGGTATGTTGAAACAATTAATCCTCACACCCATCAGATGCAGGTACAGCAAGTATTATTCCCCCTTTTACAGCTGGGAGGTGCTAATACTCCCCGGAATTTTTCTTATTAGATTTACCAAGTTTGTTCTAAGACACGAGTTGTGCTCTAATTAAGATGCAACCAGTGAACAATCAACAGGGCCAGGATATCACCCATACCTATTGGGATATTGGAGCACATGAAATGAAAACAAAGCCCACGTACAAGAAAATTTGCTTTGCCTTTATCTAGGAGACACTACACATTGGGATCCCAGGAGCAACTGAACAAAGAGGGAAGGCAGCACTAGCTTGAGGACTAACAAAGCTCCTTCCAGTGCTGTCTGCATTGGGACAATCGGATAAAGCAACCTTCACACTGCTGTTTCATCTGCTGTGGTTTAAAATTCCAAATAAGAGGCAGTGAGAGATTGAATGAGCCCCAAAAGGCCCTTACCATTTCAATCCTACTGATAAACAATCATGAGAAATGCAGGTCTGTTGAGATAGTTCTTTCGAGAACAACTTTCTACAGGGCTTTTCTAAATCATATCAAAAAGTGTTAGCCATAACTTTCTCAGTAAACTTTTATCTGGATACATATGGGGGAAGAACAGAGAGAAATATCTACTGACCAAATACCGCCATGCCCACATTCACTTAATATAAAGGCATGGAGCTCACTGGTTCTACATACATACTAAGTATCAGAAAAGCAATCTCACCTAGGACGTAGTGTGGCACCTGAGTTCCTACCTCACTTAAGTTAAAATTTTCAAGTCCAAGATCCATTTTTAGAAGTGATTTAGAAAGCTTTCACGCAAGTCAGATACATTTTCCTATACACAATGGACTCTTAATCCTAGACATTTATTATGGGTAAAGCTTTCCAAACATGACTTTTTACCAAAAGTCTCACTGAAAGTCATCTTCCTCCTCCTTCTTCTGACCCGCGTCAGAATCTGAAAGCTGACCCTCCTCAAAGAGGAGACTTGGGATTTATGCTGCTGGTGGGAAACACTTTGCATCTCTTAAGATGAAGGGGATCTGGGGGCTCTTTTCCTTCACCCTTATGTTCTGCTCTTCATCAACCAGGGCCTTGCTCTTCTCTTTTCATCCATTTCAGAGCAGTATGATAGGAAGGAAGGGGACAGGTCCAGAGCCTGTTTGTATTTTTTTGCTGAGGCAACTAGAGAGGGGTTTGAACGTCTGGTACGTCTGCCCAGCTCATGGCAGCAAGCCTCTCCTCTGCAGACTCAGACTAGCAGGGCTCACCACACCAGTGGTCTAAAAACAGCTGTGCAGAGAGCCCAGACACTTCAGGGCCCCAGCTCCAGCCTGAGCTACAACTTCAAAGCGCAGCCTATACAGCTATTTTCAGAGCACTAGCGTGAGCCCTGCTAGCCTCAGTCTGTCAGGCCGGGCTGGGAGGCTTGCTGCTGCCGGCTCTGTAGATGTACCTTGAGAAAGGCCTTTTTCCTAAGATGCCCTTGATCCTTCTCCTCCTCCGAGGGAAATTTCAGACAGAGTCCACCAGAGAGAAGGTTACCATTTATAAGCAGCTTTCTTGCCCTGAGAAAGTAGCAGCTCATACTGGAGCTTTGCAATGGACTGAGTCCAGAAGGGAGCGTCTCAGAGAGGCATGCTTTGTTCAAGGGGGATTTTGGATGTGGTCTGGACTAGGCTGACCCCACCTGGGGGCACCAGACTCCAACCCTGGAGGTTTAAAAAGGAGTTCTTGGCCCACTTGCTGCGCTGGGCTGACATTGCTAGTAGGGAGGAATGCTGTGGAAGAGAGAGCAGGGTTAATCCAGGGGCCCCTTACCAAGCTGTCCTTGCTCTGTAGCTCCCTGACACCACAATACCTGTTCTAGAGGAGCTGGGCAGCTGCTTCATGGTCAGTAACGGTGACTGAGGCAGGAAACTTTCTGGGCCTGCGATGTTGTCCTTCAACTTACACTCTCCCTGCATGGGGGTAGGAAGGGGAGGGAGCCATCATCTGTGCCCGGCCTGAGAGATTTTGCTGCTGAAGTGCGGCCAGTGTTTCCTGGGAGCTTTCCTGCTTTGGTGAGGGAGGTTGCGGGAAACCCCGGCCCAATCTGAGCACTTGAGAAGGCCCTGGGTCTCCACAGAATAGGCACAGAGTACGATCTCCATGCAGGCACTCAATCAGCAGGGCAGGTGCAGAAGACACAATGTCAGGCTTTCCCTCTTGTTGTACCCTTCATCACCACGCTGTAATCTGTGTGGGTGAGTAGGGCACATGGAGAGTTCGACTGACCATGGGAAATAGGGAATTCCTTCTGCCAACAGCGGCAGAACCCAGGACTTTGGAGACTTCAATTGTTTTAAAGTTATTTAAAAAAAACACCAAAAAAACCAAACTTTGCTCTGCAGCAGGGAGGAGCTCGGCTGCAACATGCATCAGAGGAGGCAGATGAAAAAAATCACAGGTTTCTCAGAGGTGGAGCCACTTCTCTACTGATTGACAAGTCTGGTCTGCCTCCACGGCTGCATAGAGAGAGACCTCATGTTGCTGATCTGTGGCCCTCACTACAAATAAAAATACCCCAGTTAACAAACGCTTTGGAAATGAGGTTTGAGCAGAAACCGCAGTTCCATTTGGTCAAGAGGGAGGACGTCTCCCTCCCTTTGATATACAGAATGAAGCCACAAAGCTGATTGTATTGGTTTCAGGGATGCACAAACATTTCAATATTTTTGAGTGTGTTTCATAAAGAGGGGAGCCATATTACTGAGACCTATAATGACCAAGGCTTTTGCCAATACATGCTTGCTTTTGTTTTACTTCCCCCATCACAGGGGCATTCCTCTCAGTCTCAGAGAGATGTTTTCACCATAGCTTTGTCTAATGGGGTCATCATGATGTATTCCATCTGTTGACACATCACAGGGGACTTCCCAATTAATCTTTTCTTGCTCCCCATCCCTTAAGGCCAGCAAAACTTTCCTTCCCTAGGGAGAGTGCAGGATTTGCTGTATTCAGTTCTGGAAAAATGCCAAAGAGGGATACGAGGCAGAACAATCTGACTACTCCAAGTGTAGTAGTAGGATTTTATGTTTGTACTTTGTATAATTTAGAATAAAAGGATAAAGAATAATAATATAGCATGTATTAAATGTATTGATGTACAATTTGACCATATCCTGCCAGCCACTCTTTCTGAAAGCAGAAAGGAATGGTCTAATGGGCCATTGGTAGAGATACATCAGCCAGAATCTGTGTCTGGGCTGGTTTCAAGGCAGAAACAAACCTTTTAGGGTCACCACTTTGTTGTAGGTTTAGCACTTTAAAATAAGTAAAAGAATGCAATGATTGTTTTTCTTTTGCATTGCAAATTGATGTTCCTGTTCAAAATATTCTGTGTAAATCAATTCTGTTTTGTGTGTGAATGATGAATGTGTGTAGGCCACCACCAAACCAGATGTTCTAGGGAGGAACTGAGGACAGACGTAAGGGCGCCAGAAGATTACAACACACCCCTATTGAAATGTCAGAGGAGGGCAGATTGACGACTCTAAAGATGAGACAGGCACCTATCAGTGGTGAGGAGATAGCTGTGATCAAAACCAGCCATGGGGTAACTCCCTGAGAGATGTGATGAAAGAACAAGATAAAGGATGAAAAGGACAATTTAAAAAAATAAGCACTCAAACAATAATTGATTACAGCAGGACAGTGCAAAACTCATTGGCCCCAAAGAAGTAAAAATCACTATATAAACAGGATGCCTTGCCATGAAACTTTGGGTTCGTCCTGCCAAGACTTCCCTGGAGCATCACGTCGGGACCGACAGAACCCGGCTCCTCCCTACCCATGATCAACCTAGCTGGCCACTAGGTTGATCCGGACTCTAGCCTGGTAACTATAACATCGATTGGTGGAATAGTGTAGTGGGTCTGATTGAGTGCATATGCTAATTGTTGTATTTCCAATAAATGCGGCGTATTGCCTTTTCCCCTGAAAAAGATCCCGTGTGCTTCTTATAAGCATAACACAAGGTCTGATACCACATGAGCCATCTGGTTGGGAAATAAATGTTTGATATCACTGGTAAGTTGGGACTCTGGTCCTGGTAGGTTGTAAGACGTCAGACCTTAAAAGAAAGAAAAAAAAAGAGTCATCATGTTAAAAGTTGCATTGACATTGGACTTTAAATACACCGCTACCTTGATATAACACCACCCGATATAACACGAATTTGGATATAACACAGTAAAGCAGTGCTCCGGGGGGGCTGCACACTCCGGTGGATCAAAGCAAGTTCAATATAACGCGATAAGATTTTTTGGCTTCCAAGGACAGTGTTATATCGAGGTAGCGGTGTACTACACTTTGCTCTCCTGGTACTCATTAGCCACCACATTATAGCTAATCTCTCGAACAGGCAGGATATCACGAGGTGACTGCTGGGTCAAAAACGAAGCAGGAAAAGCCCAGCAGCAATCAGAATAACATATTTATAAAAAGTCTGCTATCTAGTTACAGGCCAAGGCCAGAAAGTTCAAGCACTGGACTGGGACTCCAGGCTCCCTGTGACATCTGGGAAAAGTCACTTATTCCCTGCGCCTCGGTTCACTCTGTAGTTTAAATGAGGACCACACTGCCCTCCACAGCTTGTAGTCTAAGCAGAAGAAACGGTCCATCTCCATGTGCACACGTCACAATGCATGTACCGCTGATCTCAGTATGGACCTTGAGGATCTACTGTAATAGTACAAATAGTCAAAACGCTTATGCTGGCGGGCGCTACTGCTACTGCTTCTAGACTCTGTAAACTTCCAAAAGCACTGAACCTACATCAGTGAACTTAAAAAACGTTGCCACTGCTTGCACAGTGGCATCACTGTTAATGACAATAAGCCACTCCTCCCTCTAGCACGGCGAACAGGCACTACTGAACCAGGATGGGGGGCTCTAGCTTTTTTGTTGCCTCAAGCACGGCGGGCAGTAGATCCTCGAGGCCCGTACTGAGATCAGTCTTCAGTGGTGCGCCTGCGGGAGGTCCGCCAGTCTCGCAGCTTCAGCATACCCACTGCCAAATTGCCGCCGAATCCGTGGGACTGGCGGACCTCCCGCAGGCACGCCACTGTAGGCGGCCTGCCTGCTGCCCTCACAGCGACCAGCAGGCTGCCCCCCGTGGCTTGCCGCCCCAGGCACGTGCTTGGAGCGCTGGGGCCTGGAGCTACCACTTTACAGAACAGTAACAAGAGATACTTCCGACTCCTAGCTTCTGATGTACATATGCTGGACAGAAGCAGTGTACTAGATTGGTACTCTTCACAGTGGAAAGTAGAGGGACACACTTCACCTTTTAGCACCAAGAAACAGGATTTCTTGACAGAAGGAAGATGAACTGAAGACTTGCACTTGGTAGTGAGCCGCTGTGGCCTGCCAAGTGTGGTAGCATACTTTAAAAAATGGCTCCTTTGCAGATCTACTGCACGTGTGCATCACAGTAATATCTGCTTGTGTCACTTTGTAACACTCATGTGTGTGTTAGTTTAGTATTTTACCCTGTCAGCACCACACAGCCAAACCAGCTACAAAGGGACCGAGCCGGATGCTCATCCTCTGTGTTTCAATAGAATTATCTAGTAAATCCCAATTCCAGGGCTAATCATTCACACCCACAGATACTTAAGAACTTGCAGCACCTTTAAGGGTTAACCTTTACACATGCAAGAATTGGATGTGGCTTTTGTATTAAAACCTGATTATTAGATACTAGACATTCACATAATTACACCTCTCATCTTTCATAAAGCATACAGCAGTCCAAAACCCACAGAATTAAATGGAGAAACTCTCATGGACTTCAACAGGTTTTGGATCAGACTCCATTACCCAGGCAATCTCTCCTACCCACCCACAGTGTGGCCAGAAGCAGCCACTGAATTGTGAACACCTAGATGTACAATTTGATGCAGAGCAGAAAGTAGCAACAGTAAGGGCCATGTGCCAACATCCAGCTCCTCGCCTCCCAACTCCTTTTGTGATACATACAATTCTCAAGAGTAGAAACAAAAACAGGAAAGAAAATGCAGTTGCAAAATAGCCATTTATTGCCTACAGAGGGAAATAAAAGTACACAAGTGCAAAGAAAGAAACAAGCAGATATTTAGCCCTATACACATCATGTGTGATCAGTACCCAATTTCTGTAATGGAAGAAAAAAAAACGGTATTTTGTCATCTGATTTGACAACAATCGTTCAAGGTTTTCAGCACCTCCCTTCTGAGCTGCCATAAAATAGATTAAAAAGGCAAGTATAGTTACTGTCTTCATTTTGTATTGTTCATATCTTTTTTGTAAAAGTAAAACCTCTCTCTTGCACATACATGTTGTACAGTATATATATTGCGCAAAATACTTCCACTGAGCTGTGTAATTAAGAGTTCCCACCTCACTGACTGGTAAACTAATAAACAAAACGAAGAGCTGGTGATTTCTGTCCGACAGTCTCACAATAAAAGTTAGAATTATGAATGACGTGGAATTCAATGGACTGGTTCAGGGAAGTCAGCTGAAGCTACAGTTGCATGGCACTTTGTTTCTTTTAAAGAAAAACTTTTAAAAATAAAAAATCATTTGCATTTTTAAAAATTACTTCAATTTGGAAAGAAATAACTGATTGTTTTGGAGAAAGGTCAAGAGTTTTACAATTATTTTGTGGGAAAAGTTGAATAAGCTTTTTTGCTCAGGTCTAAAAATCAACTGCTTTGCTTTTCAACCATTAGATGAAGATATTTATACACCCCCATGTAGTTTCAATGAGACACCTGAACTGTGTATGAAACAAAATTTAAAGATTAGAGAATATTTTTCTTATGGAAATGTAATTGGCAGGATTCACAGTAAAGCAAATCCCCCTACGGATTCCCTCAGTTGGCACTTATTTAAGATTATATGGTTAAGCAGGTTATATCTGAGGCAAGAGGCCCATTTAACTTATGACTCTGTGTATTACCAGAAAGGAGAAAAACCAGAATCCAGTGGTGCATTTCTGAAAACTTTTCCAAATCCAAGAATGTGTTGCATTAGGACAACTATACGGAATCTCAAAAGTGCACCCCTCTCCGTCCCTCCCCAGTACTCCTAAAAGCTGGTGTTTAAGAAATTTGCATTCAATGCAGACTTTGAGCCTGACCTGGTTCCCATTGCAGTCAAGGCAAAACTCAAATAAGACCTCAACGGGAGCAGGACTGGCACTTAATTCATGTTTCGTTTGTGCAATAATGAGGCTGTTCAAATGCAGAGCTGAGTCAGGATTCAGGAAAAGTTTGCTTAGTTCAAATTTTTATAAAATGGGAAAACTGTATTTTAACAGATTTGTATAGAAAAATTATAGCGCAGTTTCAGATTACCCAGACACAGTTCATGTACCTAGGAGCATTATACTCCCATTGTCTAGTTTTCAAAAACAAAACAAACAAAGCCTGAGCTTGTATCACCACTGATCCAGTCAAACTTATGAGTTTAGTGACTTACAGGCAAATTTTGATAACATGGTGCACACAACACTTTAATTGCTTGGAAAAACCATACTACATAATAATTAAAAATGGAAAACAAAGCCAAAATAATATCAACAATGTCACTTGTAAAGAGAGTCACCATGATTCTTTCCTTTAAAACAAAAAGAAATACAGAGACAAAGAAGAACTTGGTGAATCTCTTACTCTTGGAAACAGTTTAACAAAAGGATGAGGCCAAGTAATATCAGAATCACTCCACCTTTCATTACTAAAACAGTGAAGGACTTTGCAAGCTAAACACGCTGTAGTATGCTGAAAAGAGTCATATCACTTGGCGTGCTTTGCCATCAAAATTGTTCAAATACATTATAGTAAAATACATTTCCTCAACTTCATACTTATTTTAGAATCTACAACAACAGCTGTCCCTGAAGTATTCTATCTTCCAGCCAACCCAATCCAGCCAAGTTTACTTTGTATGCCATGTTTTAAGATTTGCTAAGATGTTAGTCACTTTTCTAATCACTTTCAAAGACAAAACTTGATCATTTTTTCTCCCAGTGATTTTGAAATTAAATAAAGTCTGGTAAATATCAGTACAAACTGTCCTCACTACTACACAGGATAAAGATGCACCAGTTTAGAGTTCAGCATTTTAATATCCCCGCCAATCAGTTATAACAGTGCTTTGGGGTATTTATGTAAAACGCATTTTAAAGTGTTCATAAACTTATGCAAGTTATTTCAATTTTGACACTTGGCATAAAGACTTCAGAAATGTTTGGGTTTTTTAAAGCTGTTATATAGAAAACTTTTTACCGATTTTTTTTTATTACTGTATTCTTGCAAAATATTTACCAATCTAACATGGAATGACTTTCACATTATGAATTTAGCAGGCCCAGACCTTAACAGTGAACTTTTCTCTGTTGCCAATATTCAGCTAACTTATTCAGCTATTTTTAATCATCCTTTTAACGTCCCCTCTCTCAGGTACTAACAAATTGAGTCATCTGTTCAACATCTATACAAGTAGAGATGAGAAAAGCTTCCCTGTGTTGCTCTGCCAATACATCTCAATGGTGTTCTGGACAGACCACCTCTACAGGAAAGCGGAAGTAATCCAATTGCTGCATGTATTCAGCCACTGATATTTCAGACTATCAATCCAGATGTTAAATTTTTAGCAAGTGTGGTGCTTATATAACCTGGACAACTGCAGTGAAATCCTTCCCCTACTGAAGTCAATGTCAAAACTCCCATTGAATTCAGTGGGGCCAGCACTTCTCCCGTGGTGTCACTTCTCCGCCTAGCAGGCAACTCATTTTATGAATATTGTGTAAAAGCAATCACATCTGAAATGGTAATCCAGGTAAATAGCTCGCTATCCCATTACCAATCTCTCAAATGATGCTGTCAGGCTCCATGTTTTTAAAAGGATTTATTTTACCTTAATGGCTTCCTACTGCAAACTGATAAAACAGATCAAGTACTTGATGGACCACTCAGGTTCCTAAGTATATATGTACACAATACTCTACAGTCTATTGAGTCATTCACACAATTCTAGGAGAGTTTTCTATTGTATTAAAACTTCAGAGGATCAAATGACAAAAATAATAGAGAGAGAGCACTGAAACTCACAAGAGTAAGGCGATTTAAACTTTTAACACAAGCAGGACACATCACTTCCCTCACTTCGTCATGCTTAGACATCTCCTAACAGTGAGACATGCTCCAAGTATGTATGTTTCAACCTGTCATCTCCCAATATAGAAGATGATGTGTCATTCCAGAATGTAATCTTAAAATGTAACATTTCCTTGTTTTTGTGAAGTTAGATTTTTGTAAATAAAGAAGAATATCTACATGGCAGTACAGAATAACTGATACGAGATTAACCATGTAAATATGTACAATACTCAAGCCATTAAAAAAACATTTATTTGAAGATTAATGACTACTACAACTTCCTTTTCAAATTTATATGAATTTGAGGCTATATCCAACTAACCCTTTGTGATATTTAAATAGCAATCTAATTAGTATTGTTTTGATAATTAGTATTAAAAAACTCCTTCCATTCCTAAATCTTGTATGCCAAGTATCTTGCCAAACCAAGTTTTGATGCCGAAAGCCAAGAATTATAATAAAAATATAGTCACTTCAGTTGCTGGGTTTAAATGATTTTGATATTAACTGCCCACACCTTCCTCTTCTCAATTTAATAGATTATGGAAAGAGTATTAATAATGCACTAACGATTTAGAAATCTGAACGGATGTAAATGCTCAAAGTTACCGACCATATTTCCCTCATATATCAGGTGTGACAAAACAGAATAATCTTGAATTAAAACCATCTTTTATAGCTTGTCTCCTCTCTATACTTCATACCTGTGATCTCCTCACCAAACTTAGTCCCCGTGGAATCAAGTGATATGAGCCTTTAATATCTTTTTATTTACTCCCTTGTGATTTAGGTCAAAGACTTCAGAATGAGGTGCTGAAAGTTAAGCTCCTAAAATCATGTTCGGACACCAAAATGTAACTGGCCTGAATTTTCAGAAATTGTGAAGTAAATGGGAGCTGCAGGTGCTCAGCACCTTGGAAAAACAGGCCACAGTAATTCCGGCATCAGGCCATGTCCCTGGAGAGAGGAAGCTTAACTCAAAATCACCCAGGATGGGAGATTTTCCAGACTTTCTCAGCATTGGCCTGACTCTGTCCCCACTGAAGTCAATGGTGAAACCCTGGGAACAGAATTAGGCCAACCCTGGGGTAGGTGCTTTTGAAGATTTTAAGGGACCGAAGATTTTGGCTACGGTTTATAAACATAGAATAACAAGCAGTCGTTGGAACCAATAAGAAAAAAAGTTTTGTATTTCTGCTGACTAGAAACAAGAGTGGCTTCAAACACACAGTAAGCTTATTGGTAAAATGAAGTATTTTCTTGATGAATGCTAGAAACAGAAAGAAAGGAAGAAAGAAAAGCTTTGAACAAGGCAAATGGGAAGAAAAGCTGGTCTCAAAACCCATTGTGCCATACCTGACTTCAACGTGTGGTACACAAAACGTTCACACTCCTTACATCAAAATAATGAAACAAAAATATTCAGCTACATTGTACAAAATGTTTTTATATACACACACAAAACCTCATATCTAACAGATTTACCATATCGAATTTTAAAAAGTTGCCTGTAGAACGGTGTTCTATTTTTTTCTCTGCTTCCTTTAGGCAGTGCTGTTGCTTAGAAGTTGACACCAGGCACAATATTTTTAAAACAAAACCAACTAAGCAAGGAGCAGTATGTGAATTTGAACTTTTTTTCCTGTGACCAGTCCTGAGGATGCTGCAGTGTTCCCAGTGTTTAAAGCTATGAGACAAGCATCAGTGATGGAGAGAATAATTTTGTGTATTTTGTTGTACATTTATCTATTGTGAAATTAGTGATACCACTTTCCTAGATTCCTCTTCCCTGCCTGCTCCCCCTCCCAAAACACACACACACACACACACACACACACACACACACACACACACACACACACACACACACACACACACACACACACACACACACCCCGTTTATAGGGTACCGAGTTTTCAGTTTTCGCAATCAGAAGAATCACAGCTGCAGAAAAGCTCAACTTCGAATGTGTAGGTTTTTCTACTTAAAGCCATGAGTTTCCACTTTAGACACATATGGTAATTTATGTTGACTTCTGGATAATGCGTACGCATGTTTTTTTATCTAAAGATATTATTCATCTTAAGATTATTATTGACAGAGTTCCAGATTTTCCGTATTTTAAACAAAAACACGAAGGACAGCAGCATTTCTGATCACCGGAAATGGAAGCTCAATACAGATACTGCCCCTTCTGTTTAAAAAAAAAAAAAAAGGGGCAATACAGCGCGGGGAGGGAAGGGGGGCAGGAGAGAACCACACATGAAATTTGGATTAACATGCTCAGCTGTGTGGGCCAACTAAAACAAACAATATCCATTTCAACATAAAAGCTTTTGTGCAATGTCAATTACATTTTTTTTTAAAGTAACAGGATAACAAACATTTTGAAGAATGCATTTTGAAGCAGAGAAAACCCAATTAAACACCTTCCTGCAACAGAGTGCCTCAAATTAATTATGAATCAGAAGAAAATAAAACTTAAGCTGTTTCTGTTGCCCAATTTTTTTTATTTTCCCCCAACACTACAAAAGATTGTGGGGTTTTTTTTAAATTTATTTATAAACAGGCTCCTCTGCAGTTCATATACAATCATAGGTGAACTTTAAATTCCATTTTATACAAACATCTCAAAAATATTGGGAGTGAAGTATGGTAGGAAATATTGCTCACATTGCTAGTTAACATGCGTGTATGAAAGGAGGAAAATGGTTTGTTAGTGCATATCTCCAGAGCAGAGAACCCACCCCTCCAAAAGAAAAACAAAAAAAGAATACAGCAGCTGATTACAAAAGGTAATGTCCACAAAATTAAGTTTTTCATGCTATTCTACTTTCCAGTACTATATGCTACTTATTTTTTCAATTTATCTGCATGCCTAGGTCTTGAACACTTGAGGTATATATAAAGAGATACCTGCACCTAGAGGAAAATCTTTAAAAGGTTTTGCTTTTTTTTTAATTTTTTTTTAATTGGTTGGTTGGGTTTTCTTGTGTTGCACAAAATTTTTTATTTATATTAAATTTCACTCAACTACAATAACTTCCAATTTTATATTGGATGACGGGTGATGCCTCCATTCCAAGGCAATTTTGAAAGGGAGTTGTGGTTTCATTGAACCAACTGTTGCATCCCATCCCACCCCTAAACAAATACAGGGAACATTCTCTACTAGAGCCTGATTTTCTAAGAAAACAACGACGAAGGAAATATATAATTAAAGAATGATGGAACAAGCTAAAGTATTAGTTTTGCAAGGCAGAAGATTGCTCCTTAGTATTTAAAACTAATTTACCAATTTAAATGTGACCCTTTTGAAATCTATGAATGAGACATAAATATAGGCTATTTATCTGTTTAAAAATTTCATTCACATAAATGGAAAAATTCTTTTTTATTAAAAATATCACATTTTGAGACTAGAAACAGTAAAGTGCATGAAAAGTTTAAAATATAAATTCAAGAAAATTTTATAGCAGCAAAAAAGCAGAATAAAGAAAAACTTAAAAACACAGACACCACCTTTTCCTGTTACGGTGCCATATATATATTTTTTTAAACATTAAGCCGCCAACCAATGTCTTTCAGAAAATTGCATTATGTTTACTGCCTCTTGAGGCAGAACATTTGGAACTGGCCCCCTGGAGCGTAAAAAAGAAGATTTGCAACACAGCTAATGAGTGTTAACAGTTGGGAATGAACCAGCAGCTTTTTAATTCAACCTTGATGGAAAACAAACACAAAGTATTAAAAGCATACGATGGTTATTTGGCAACTAGGGTCAGGAAAAATAATCCAAGGAATGATTATGGCTACCACTCTTCCCTCCCCCCACACACAAAAAGCACCTAGACAGCTATTTAACCTTCACTTTGGAGATAGAAGTAAGATCATTTCCAGAGGGTTTTTTTTCCTGTACCTTAGCTTAACCAGTACCTCCAATCCAAAGTTTATCATTTTTGTAATTTAACATTAGAAACAGGAACCTATAGATTGAGTTGGAACGTATTTGCTCTCCTAGAACTCATCAATAAGAAAACTTGCAGCTGATTTTTTGAGTGCAATTTCTTAATTTTATGCTTCTAAATCCTGTTCCCAACCTACATTGCAGAAGTTTCCCATCATGGTTTGTCAAAGTAGGGAGATTTCTCTGTTACATCTCTCTCAAAACAGGCCATCCATTTGAATTCCTGAATTTCTTAACCAAAAAAGGAGCTCCAAGAAAGTTACCACCAAGTCTGCCAACCAAGAGTTCTATGTGGCATTAAATGCTCAGGTCCAAATTCTCTGATGGCATAATTCCATTGTAGTCAATAGAGTTGCACCAGGAGATGATTTAGCCCTTCAATATGTATATGCAACCATTTTTGGTTTTCCAGTATTAGCTAGATGTGGGGGGAGGGCTATACTGTTAATAATTTACAGTTAAATATTAAGTGCTTTGCTAATGTGCAAAATTAATTTTGGATGCAGAACCCAGATCTCCATTTTGAGTTCAGTAAAATAGTACTTCTAATTATTCTCCCTTACAACTGAAACAGATTGAAGTGTTGTATTTATCAGTTTATTTTTGTTTTTTTTAAAAAAGAGGGTTTGTTGTGCTGTGATTTGGAAGAAAGCATTAATTTTAAATAGATTACGATGCAAGCTGTGAATCTGATTTGCCCATTTTATAAACACAGCTTCCCAATGAAACAACAAGCTTACCAGTTTAAAAATTAAATTAAAATCCTGGAAAGGGAATAATACTTTGGTTCCAGCCCTAGTGCCAAATGATACCAACATGCACCAAAATGTGCAAAATCTCATATCAAAACACACAATGAAAGGAGCTTGAAGAAGCAGCTTAAGGTTGGCCATACTTCACTCCTACATACTTTGATTTACAACTGTACAGGTCCATAACAACAGGTCCCAGCCCTCAAAGGGGCAGGGCTCCACTACCTCCTGTTAGGTAGGTGTACACCGTTGACAAGAGGCAGGAGCGGCGGATGGAGTTCGAGCTGTGTTAACAGTGAGAAGTGGTCTGAAGGGATGTGAGGGTGTGGACACCCAGTGATGTTGTTCTCAACCAGCCACTGAGGATCTAAAGGCCCCAGGACACCAAGCACGTTCATATGAGTGTTGGAATAGAAAATGTAGTCAATCACACCCTATAGGGAGACAGAAACATTCTGTTAAATCAAGGACACTCACAAGTTATAGTTTAACATTTTCCTAAGATGTATTTGGCAGCTGCACACACTTGCTAGCTCCCAGTCCCTGATGTGTTTTTACAATTCACAGGATGTGCAATGTGGCCAAATTAGTGCTGTCTTTCTAAATATCTTTACTTTATTTTAATTGTGCATTACCGGTCGATGAACATATTTTACATTTAATTTACTTTAAAATATATTATCTGTGCATAATTTTAGTATTTAAATAGTTCCTCACTGGACGTGAATGGACAAATTTCCCTTTTTATAGTTGCTACTGTTTTGCTGGAGACAATTTTCTGAAGGCAGCATTAACAGGGCGGAAGCACACTTGGCTACATTTTGATGACTAACTTTGCAAAGCTACTGATAAGATGACGTAACTCAATCTGAAGTTTTTTTACATGAGCTCAGAATTTCCAGACTATTGCAAAATGGAGCAAACACTGACTAGACATCCTGAAGAACAGTTTTTCCTGTCCCCGATACAACAGTTTTTGGGGGAACCACCTTAACCCTTGCACCTGTGAGGCTGGGTAAAGGAAGTATTCCCTCTTCCTCATCACAAAGACATGGAGCTTAAGTTACAGTCAAAGTCTTAGGTCTGGTCTACACTGGGGAGGGGAAGATCTAAGTTACGCAACTTCAGCTACGTTGTTCAGGTAGCTGAAGTCAACATACTTAGATCTACTTACCACAGTGTCTTCACTGCAGTAAGTCGACGGCTGACGCTCTCCCGTCAACTCTGCCTATGCCTCTCGCCCTGGTGGAGTACCAGAGTTGATGGGAGAGCGCTAGTCTTGACGTGATAAATCGATCCCCGCTGAACCGATTGCTGCCTGTCAATCCAGCGGGAAATGTAGACAAGCCCTTAGATGCCAACTATGCACATTCAGAAGCAATTTTTTCAGTCTTCTAGAAATGCACTGTCCCTCTATCACTGCACTGTTTCTTAACCAACATACCTGAACATCTCACAAAAGAAGTCGATTCAAGTAGTAATAAGCTAAGCCTCCAAAGAACAGTGACCACAATATAATTAAATTCAACAATCTAAGGGGAAGGATGGTACCAAAATGCAAACAAACACAGTGACACTAAACTTCAGAAAAGAGAGAAGGCAATAAAATGAAGAGACTAGTCAAAAAGGCTGCAAAATCAAAAGTAAAGAAAACAAATTCCTTAGATTTTTGTTTTGGATGTTACATAAGGAGAGAACAGTCTCAAAAGGCAGTGCTGAACAAGAAGAGAAGCAGAAAGATGAGCGGTAAGCCAGTATGGCTCGATAGCAAGGTCCAACAGATTATTCAAGACAGATAGATGTCTTGAAATTTGGAAACCTACACCTAGTAAAGGATTATAAGAAGCTTAACTACAGTAAAAGCAGCAAAGAGTCCTGTGGCACCTTATAGACTAACAGACGTTTTGGAGCATGAGCTTTCGTGGGTGAATACCCACTTCGTCAGATGCACGCTCCAAAACGTCTGTTAGTCTATAAGGTGCCACAGGACTCTTTGCTGCTTTTACAGATCCAGACTAACACGGCTACTCCTCTGATACATAACTACAGTAGGCAATAGGCAAGAAGGAAATTTAGAGGGATTAGATGGAATTCAAAAAACGAATAGTTAAAAAGGTATAGCAACAAGAAATTCTGTAAAAATATCAAAAGCAGGAAGCCTGTGCAACAAACAAACAAACAAACAAACAAAGATTGCTGGATCACCAGATTATAGAGTGCAATTAAGATAAGGAAATCAGTGAGAAGCTAAAATGATTTATTTGTATCAGTGTTCACTACCAAAGATGTTGGTGAGATACCTGTTCCAAACCCGCTCTTTGTTGGTCATAAAAATGAGGTACTAGCAGAGATTGAGCTGTCAGAATAAGAGATACTGGTGCAAACTGTGTCTCATAACACCAGAACAAGCAAACTTTCAATTAAATTAAAAGGTGGTAAATTCAAAGCCTGTAAAATAAAGTACTTTTTCACACAACATGTAATTAGACTCTGAAATGAACTGCCCACAGAATATCACTGAGGTCAGTAACTTGGCTTGATTCAGGAAGAGACTGGACATTTACATGGATAACAAGAACATCCAGAGTTATAACAGTCAATGCTAAAAAAAATTCTGGAAGGGGTTTTTAGACTCATGCTTCAGGGATTAAGCCCACCTTTAAGCATTTGAGATTAGGATAACACCTAATGCTGGAGGGGCAGATTATCCCACATCTGCCTGCTACAAGGCTCTTACACCTTCCTCTGAAGCATCTAATGCTGGGCACTCTTACAGACAGGACAGAGGACTAGATGGACCTTGGGTCTGATCCAGCATGGTAATTCCCACAGTCCATGAGAAATGAAATTCAGTAGATCACCCCTTACTTTGAAATCAAAGGTGTAATTGGTGTAAGGCATCAAGTTGTTTTCATAGGCGCTCTTGAGCTGGAAGCCATGCGTGATTCTTCCTTCAGAAGCTCCGTTTTTTCCACTGCCACTGAAGTTCATGAGACACTCATTGTAACGCAGCTCTTTGAAGTCCTTATGGTTGTCAGCTACTATGCCATTGCTTAAGTACTCCACAACACCTGTTTGCAAAACAAAGATGCAATTAGTGGAATTATTTAATTACTGAACACAACATGCACAGTATTTAAATACCTTAGGTTAAGAACCATGTTGAAAGATCGTGGTCTCCAAATAGGCGCAGACATATAGAGAGAGCAGCCAGTTTTTTTCCTTTTTAAGTCTCCTTTAGTGAGGTCTGACTTCCTGAGTGCATCTATATAATGAAAGGGCTCACCGCCATCTTTGACAGCATAAGCATTTCAAAACCCTGAGCACAATAAGAATACTAACCGTACGGTAGCAGCCAGCACTAAGAGTAAATTTTCTGGTATTTCTCTCCTCGATTACAGGGTTAAATAGCAGGAGTACTCCAGTATATCCATCTCAAGTTTCTGCCCTCATTTTATTTTGTCAGCTTTTCACACAGAGTGCAATAAACCATGAACTGCAAATTCCTAAATATTAAACATTCCTCAAGCTCTTAGTCCAAAACAGGCATACTACACTTCTGATACATAATAACTACTACTACTATATTAAACTTGAGTTAAAATATATCAACCCTAGATCTTTTTATGCTTTTTTTTATTATACTCAATATTTACCAAATCTTGCACATGACAAATACTTAAAGTGCTAACAACAAAATGAAAAGTATTTGATATTTGCTCAAATAGAGGAGTTATATTAACTCTTTTGGAAATTTTGAACCACAACTGGATTTTATGAAGAAAGTTTTCCACAATAATAATAATAATGGATATACTGGCATACCATACAAATGTCGGGTGGAAAGCTGACTCAAACATTCTAATAAAAATCAAAAGTGAAAAAAGACAATAGTAAAAATGATGAACCATTTCTAAATACCTGAATCGGGCAGTGAGTTAAGATCTGCACACAGCACCAGAGGGATAGAATTAGGATCTGCTGTTGGACTGCCAGGCCTGATGGAGGCTTTCTCAAGGACATTTTTCAGTTCTGAGACAAACATCATAGTCTGAATGAGTTTTACATCTGAGTATTCAGGGTCCCAATGCATGTGGGCATTTGCCACAATAAGCAGTTGTTTGTCCACAGCATGAAGTGGCTTCATACCTGGATTAAAAGTTTTTATTAAGAAGTCAATTAGGTGAATGTACTCAATTCCACCTTGCTGCAAATGATAATGCAAAATTTCTGCCACTCCTGTATCAGCTACAAATGTAGATAAATAGTAAAGAAATACTCCTACTTTCACAACTGGAAAAAAAGGTAAGTCTAGCAACAAATTAAATAAAGCTTTATCCCACACTAAAAATACATTTGTTTCACATGAACTTTATTTGGTTACAGGTCTCATAATACGAACTTCTGAATATATGAGATAAATGGTAACTGGAAGGACTATTAACTGTTTAATTTGAGAGAATTAGAACAACTCCTTCTAAAGGTACTAAAAAAAGGATACTAAATTAAGTGTCAACTACAATTCATGCCCTGTCTTCCAAACACTGGTACAACTATGTGAATTACTCACAACAGCAGATAAAAGCTCAAACAACAGCAGTGACAAAATTACTTACCTATTTAGCAGTGCAATAACCATTGTTGTATTGTATACCACCACTTGTGAGAGCACAGACTGTCTATGGAATACACTGCTTGGGAATTGTGTACCTTTGGCAACTCATCCCTATTGCTGGCATCATAACTGCACATTCCCCCTCAATGGGATAAATTGTCAGACCTACTGCTACTCTGAAAAATTAATCAATCCCCAACTATTAGAGGGGAACCACATGAATTTTGGGTTCTCTTAACAGAACAAAATTGAAGCACAGAAAGCCCCCTAAAATTCCTCGCCATTCAGTGTTTTAACATAGGAACGCAGAAGTTTTTCAGACTGGTTCTTACTTATTGGTACAGCAATTTGTTCGCAAAGAAAAGGCCAAAGTTCCTGGTTAAGGTCGTGCAATAAGAGTTCTATTGCTGAAACAGTACAGCTAGGGCTTTTACTTCCCTAAGAACTGAGACTGCAGACTAGATAGGAGATGAAGTTAAAAGACTTTTCCTGCATTGCAATTAGAGACTGCCTACGAATTTCTGGGCTATACAAAAAAGGCCACTAAATTGAAAGGTGACAAAAAGAGTTGTGATTCTTTGAATGACATTTGTGAGACATCACTAATTAATCATCCTTTATTGAAACACTGTTTGATAACCAGTGAGGAACATCAGCACTGCCACAGAGATGCTGTGAAGGATTAAATGAAGAGGGAAGAGACAACAGGATGAAAAGTTGAACTGCACTAACAGCTATTGGAAGAGAGGTCAGCACTCCTGCCTGGGGCAAAGTAAAGTAAAATCAAAGTAGGGGAGAATGAGAGTCTTGAGTAGAATACCAAATGCCTGATGCTCCTTGTGTCATATCTAATGTCAGAGTGACCAAGAAATTTCCCACTTTATAAGAGTTTTCATCAAAGTAGCCTACCGAACAGTGCTCCGTTGCAAACATTTGGCCAAGAATCTTATATGCAGTAATATCTTACATAACTAGTCTACAGAGGAGCAATTCACTTATTAAAAAAATTACATCTGAACAAATACTGCCTATTATCAATACACATGATAGCAGTAGTGGTTATACTGACCTGCTCCAAATAATTCTTTGTGCACCTCTAACACTACAGCAACTCCAATGTTGTCCTTTGTCATCACTCTGTTTAACATGGCTTCTGATCCTTCAGAGTTAGCCATTGCCACCTGGTTAAACTCCACTGTGTGCTTCTGCACCAATGTAAATCTGGGGAAAAAAACCCCACCAATGTAAAAAGTAAAGACAAAACACACAGCAAATATGGATAGCATTCTCCATAAATAGGCAGTTGCATTAAAAACCATTTTAAAAGTTCACCATAAACATCCAATTTCTTATTCCCTGTATAGTTCCCAAAGATGCCAAATGAGATCAGGGGCCTATTGTCTCACTCACACTCAGATACTCTAAAAGACTATTCTTGCCCCCAAAAGCACACAACCTAAAAAAGGCCAGGGGAAAATGAAGGATGGATGAGGTAAAATATATGCAATTTACTTTCAGAGGTTTGTTTTGGTTAAACTATAGCTAGGAAAGTTGACTACATGTAGGGTCAGATAGACAATTATATGATGGCTCTGATTTCTTATAGGTATTATGGTAGAGATGCGCTGAAGTTTGTTCTTAGTGTCTCTGTGCATCCATCCCTCACAGACAACCCTTATCCAAAACTACCTGAACCATCCCAAATGAGGAACATTTCAACCCAAAAAGGCAAACTATTTTCTTTTCTTTTTTCTTTTTTAAAAGGTATGAACTGGAGTTACAATGGAAGCATCACATAATCTTAAATTACAGCAGGTTATAACCACCAGCACACTATAAATCAGAGAGAATAAAGTTTCATTGATGCAAGATTGGCAAATGATTCATGAGATTTTGCACAAGGAAGAAAAGGATTGCGTACAGCGCTGCTTTCCCCACTCGACCTACAGTTTCTGGTATTTACAGCACAAAACTATAGCTCTCTTCACAAAACAGAGATTACAAAAGCATACCCACTTTAAAGTCTAAATACAGATGGTGGGCCTATGCCTGCAAGAAACCTCTAGATGTAAAAATCTGTCTTTGCCTGTATAGTATGTAGATTTTAGAAACTTAGTATCAGTAGAGTGAATCTATTCCATTAATTCAGTTCCTATCCCTTTCTTGCAGGGGAATATTTTGTGTATAATCTGCAAAGTGAATGGAAAGATACCATTTTAAGTACACCACTAACAGAAGCACAACTCTGTTGTTTGACAATGAAAAAAACGTACTTCACATTAATTTCAATTTTTAGCTTTACGGCATACAAATTTGGTTGCCACTCATTGCAGCAAACTGACAGTTTCATTATTTTTTTTCAGACTTAAGGAAAAATGTTTCCAGTGCTGTGGTTTGATTCTTTACATTTATAAAAAGAGAAGGGATCTGTGAAGCTGCCCCTTACTTTTCAGTTTTGAAGAATATTGCACAGCCATCCACATGCTTTCTCTCCTGCTCAGACATGATTTTGGCACGTGACTTTGGAGAAAAAAATCCATCATACCCACGCTCTTTTAATGCTGGCAGAAAGAGGGTGAAGTATTGCTCTGTTTCCACTTCCTGGAATTGAATACAGTTAACATCACAATGAAGAAAATCAGTGACAGGTTAATAAAATAAGTAAATGCTCCCACCACTCTATGTATCCAACCAATACAAGCATATGTTGTCAAATAACTTGTTGCCAAAAGCACACATTTATGTTGCTTACACAGAACATTACATCACATTTTAGACTAGTTATGTGATGTATGATAAACAGGTTAGGATTCCTGCAAATCAAAATTAAAAGGATGTTTTAAGAAGGAAAAGTGGCAGACGTATTTTGAGAAGTTGTCCTGAACATCAACAGGAAACCACACCAGTTGTTTTTGACAGCTAAAAAGTGGATACTTTCCTAGGTCCTAGGTTAATAATTCTTGGTATGCAGCAGCCATTAGTGTTTGGCTTGGTGAGCTCTCTTTTACTGAAGGGTTCTCCCCATTCTAGAACAACGTATTTTCTTGGACACCAAACACCACTGCTACTCAGCTTATGTCAGCTTTTTAATTCAAGCAGCTATTCTCTTCTTCCTGGGTGATGGTTTTTATTCTTATAATACACTATATCTTGTTTAAAAACAAAAAAGTAGATCATCTTTAAAGCAAGCACCACTTAACCGTACTCAACACCTAGGATAAACTCCTACCAATGTGATAGCAACACATGTGTCAATTCAGCAGATCACAGCTTAACTTTTAAGCGTGAGTGTAGTCCCCTTTGATTTCAACTGGACTGTTCACCTGCTTGAAGTTAAGCATATACGCAAGTGCTACGCTGGGTAAGAGTCACAGCGGGGGATTGGAGGAAACAGTTTTTTGGTTAAAACACAATTTCTTCCTTTACTCAGTAAAGCCTGTTGATGTATAACAACCCAAGTAGTAAAATATTTAGGAGGCTTATAGATAATAAGTAGAAATTCTAATGCAAGTTATGTATTAGTTTAGCTAGTTTTCTATCATTTTAAAATTACAACAAGGCAACTATGCATGCATTCTGTAACAAACAAACACTTTGAGGTTCACCACTAACAGTGAGGAAAAAATGCTTTGAACAGAATATTGGCTCAAAAGGTGGTATTCTGTTTTCAGATAAAAGCCAAAAAATTATTGTTTTGTTACTGTTACCTGAAGACTAATGATATCTGCATCCCAGTTCACGATTTCTTCCATGATTCCCTTTTTTCTATACTCCCAATTTAATGCCCAGGACGGGCAGTAGCCATATAGCTGCCGGGTGGCATATTTATCACATAACACATTGTAACACATAACTGTGAATGAAGCTAGGAGGAAACATAAGAGGGAATTACTGATGAATATAGATAAAACATAGTATTTTTTCTTAAGATACCTATTGTTGTATGTTACCTGCCCTGTGTTGGAGAGTAAGTCAATATGTCAATAAGAGCACTGGGTTTTTTCCCCTAAGAGTTTAATTGACTGGAGTCCTTTGAGCCAACAACTGGCATAAAAGGCTAAACTCTGGGGAAAAGCACCTCTCACTTGCATGTGCAAATTATTATGCATTTGTTTGTGCAAAAGGTAACTGTTTGCAGAGTTCTTAGTTGCTTGGCCTATGTTTGCACTACTATCCATTTTGGGCATACTAAAACCTGGAAACAACTATTGTTGAAATAAAGAACAGTGGTTGGTGCATACATGCATCTCCCACTGACATCAATGGGAGTTGTAAATGCAACCGATACATCAATCAGGTCCCTATTTTAGTGTTTGTTTTTCACTTTAGTGACTCAGCAAGAATCTGGAGGAGGCAAGGGTCTCTACAGGATTATTGTTTGGGAAAAGCAAGGAATATAGCGGAAATGATTGCTAATTGAGCCGAGAGCTAATATCTATTGCTTTAGCTACTTTAAGGAGGCAGGAGATTAACCTTTTTTTTTTTTTAAATTAAACAGCACAGTAAGTTGATCTATGCATGTCCAGCAGAAAGCTAAAGATAGCAGAAATGTCATGAATAACCTTTTTGGAGAAAACACTGACAATGTTCCATCCATAGTTTACAACTATAAATCTGTTATTAAAAAAAAGAAACCTTCACAGAATCACTGGCAGCCTTAGTTATTCGCTACACTAATGGCATTGGTGCAATACTGTGCCTCTGAAGCCACATTATTCTCTGAAGACCCTACTGTGTTATCACTAAAGTAATGCATTTCAGTTTGAACAGAAAAAAGTATTCTTGTTCTAAAACAAGCAATTTTATTAACAAGAAAAAAAAGGAGGAGAGAGAGGAACTTGTACGGGACCAAGGAAAGCTGTTCCATTTTTAATTTTTTTTTCTTAAAGTGGATGTTTGCAGGTCAGTACAAGCAACGGCAGAGGGCACCAAACTAACTTCAGTACCAGGCATTCCTGTGCTTGTCCTATTGCAGCTGAAGACCCAGGGGAGCAGAGAGGAGAAAAGGAAAACAAAAACAGATCCAAGAGCTTCTGGAACTACATTCAGTAGCAGTCTAGAGGTGTTGCCTGTGGTATTTGTGTGCAGTTATTTGATGATTTTCACTATTTCTATGAAACGGTCATGAAAGTTTCCTTGGTTTAAGTCAAACTCAATTTGGTATCTGCCTTATCAGGGCAGTCACTGGCTGTACACCTAGGAGACACTAAGCTCTGACCTTGGGAAGGTAACAGCTTTTGCACCAAGTGAAAAGCACAGGCAAGGCTGTGTTATTCTTCTCAACTGGTGTCACAAAACACCTAGAGGGGGCCACTGTGGGCACGGGGAAGAACCCATAACAGTTCACGGCTTTTTTTTTTTTTTTTTTAACTTTAATTCTCTGTATGATTTAGAGATTATTGCAGTCAGTTAGCAATAATCTAAACAGATCTTTGCCATAGACTAAATTGTAGAAAGTTTAAAAATATGCTGTTTTTTTTAAGACTGACCCAAATTTTAAAGACATAAAACTTATGCTTAATACTGTCAGTTAAGTACAAACATTTGACATGTTTTTCAAATGTCAACAAAGCATTGACAGAAAAGGAGGGAGAAAGGCCACAAAGTTACCTGAGGGCAGAATTTGGTCTCGTTCTTTTAAAGTAATCCACGGCCTTGAAGGCAGCTGCTCTGGATGAACTGAAATTAGAAACACTAAATTAAACGAATCACTTTTGTAAGTATCAATGTAAGTCACTATCTTAATTTACAATCAAGCTGATGGCTCAGCAGCATTGCTCCATAGTGTGCTAGACAAACCCAGAGAGGAGCTATGCCCCAGTCACATGAAATTTCAAAGCCTGTTTAGGCTCAAGGAAAGAAAGAGGGGTATGAAATATCATACAAAGGTCTAAAAATTGTACGTGCAATAAAATAACAAATACAGCAATCCTGTAGCTTCTCCGTGGTTTATCAGCACCTGGGAATCCTCTGTTGCTCTTAATATATCACAAGGCAGTCACTGAAACACTTCTGCCCCACTGTGAAGTTGCCATTTGACCAAATTTTCTCATCTGGTATTGTTACTGAAATCCCTCTCCCTGGGGACCTTATTTACACCAATCAGTTTGCATGTACTGCATGATTGGCAATAAAACTACAAAGGCCTTTGTCCAAGAAAAAAGTCTTTTTTTTTAAATGGTATTAAGGAAATTGTGTGTAATAGTTTTACAACACATACCAGTCAGGTCCAGGTGTGATGGACTGACTTTTCTTTATTCAATTTGCATATAAACTGCAGTTTCTAACAAAGTGCACTAAAGAAAAGTTAAGGGAAATCATTAATGTTTAAAGAATGTCTTACCAAAAGAAACCCATACATCTTTTTAAGGTTTGTATTCATACTTCTTCAAAAAGACAAAGTCTGTTTGTAGGCAGGACGACAGAGTTACTCTAAAATACACCAAATACTTTAAAAAAATAAAACAACCCTACAACCAACCTCTGTTTCAGTTTGTGTCCAAATATTTGGAGAAGGGAAACTGGACACAAGCTAAAATATTCAGCAGTGAATTAAGAGTGGCTAAGTTATAACCCCATAAGGACAGGATTTAAAACAAATGTGTGAGATCCTTAATCACAGTGGTATTTCTGGACTGAAGTTTATGAGCACTTCAAATCATGCTGCTTGTAATCTGAATATAATAAAAGTAAAAAGTACCAAAATAGGAAACTGAAGCCCTCTGTTTACTAATAATGTCTAAAGCAGGAGTGGGCAAACTGTCCACAGGCCACAGCCGGCCCATCAAACCATTTAATCAGGCCCTCAGCTCAAGTATGGAAGCGGGTCAGGGTCAGGGTCAGAGTCTGCAATTCCCAGCCAATGAGAGCTGCAGGGGTGGTGTCTGTGGATGGGGCAGCACGAAGAGCCGCTTGGCTGCACCTCAGAGCCAGAGGGGGAACAAGCTTCCAGGAGCTGTCTGCGGTAAGTGCCGCCCGTAGTCTGCATTCCTGAGCCCCATCGTGCCCCAACAGCCTGCCCAATCCCTGATCCCCCTCCTGTCCTCCGAACCACTTGGTCCCAGCCCGGAGCACCCTCCTGTACCCCAAACCCCTCATCCCCAGCCCCACCCCAGATCCCGCACCCCCAACTGGAGCCCTCACACCCCTCCCCTACCCCAACCCCCTGCCACAGCCCTGGGCCTCCTCCCGCCCTCCAACCCCCTTGGTCCCAGCCTGGAGCCCTGTCCCGCACCCCTCAACTCCAGTCCCACCCCAGAACCCTCAACCTCCACGTCCCAACCCGGAGCCCCCTCCCTCACCCTGAACTACTCATTTCTGGCCCCATCCCAGAGCCCTCATCCCCTCCTGAACCCCTACCCCCAATTTCATGAGCATTCATGGAACCGCCATACAATTTCCATACCCTGATGTGGTCCTCAGGACAAAAAGTTTGCCCATCTCTGGTCTAAAACAAGGACAGTGACCATGCAAGCCTTTCCCACGTCACCCAGCAAATGTACCTCAACCTCTCCGGACAAAAGGATAGTTTGGTTCCTTGTCAAATTAATCCTTCTCTCTACTGAGACTGCCAACGATTATGCCAATTTTTATAGATTTAGGAGACACTGATGCTCACCAACTTCTTTTGGATGTGCAGATCCCTTCAGGAAGAGCTTTAGGAAAGCCAAAACTTTCTGTCGTTACTGATCAGTTCTGGACTCATACCAGTGATCTAGCAGTAAAGGGCACTATATTCCATATACAAAACCCTGAGCCATCCAGTTACCTAGGAAGCTAGACTTCATGCTCTACCACAAGTTATATCTGTTACAATACTACTACATCAATTTTGTTGTTTTAGTGGTGGGAGTCCCTGGACTAGATAGTAACATAAAAGCAACTACAAGTGATTCAGAAACTCAGACCCTCAATTCAATGCTATCAAATAGAAGTGAAAGTGTTTGGCAGTTAGTTATGTATATCAAACTAAACTTTTGGCTGTGTTACCTGCTAGATTGTCAAGCATGTAGTTCAGTAGCTTTCGTGTTCCATCTGGGTCCTGGTACAGGCTGAGAATATCCTGTGATAAAGGATTGCCTGAAAGAGATTCAGAACAAAAATGTGATAATTCGCTACCCGAATCAAAACTTGCACTGCACCTGGACTTTCCTGAAAGGGAGGAAGAGCTCCCCCAGGAGGGGATGGACAAGATGATCTACTAGGTCTTTTCCATTTCCAATTTCTATAATTCTAGAATATAATAATGATCGATGATAAAGAAATAGCTAGCACAGATAATAGTATACTTTCATTTCATTTCAATTGAGCAGTAACTTAAGTGGTTTATAGTTTTTACTTCAAACTCACTAAAAACATTCATTTTTATATTTGGAAATTATGCACTTAACTACTGCATAAAAACATTTTCTGATTTTTTTTTTTAAAAAAAAGAGTAGTGAGGGAAAGATAAAATGGGCAGTTCGAGGACACAGACAAACTACTTATAGCAAAATGTGCAGTGCCACTATGATGGGGTTCTCAAGCTGGGGGTCATGACCCCTTAGGGGGTTGCGAGGTTATTACAAGGAGGGTTGCGAGCTGTTAGCCTCCCCCCCAAGCCCCACTTTGCCTCCAGCATTTACAATAATGTTCAATATAAAAAAGGGGGGGTTAATTTATGGTGGGGCACATTTAGAGGCTTGCTATGTGAAAGGGGTCACCAGTACAAAAGTTTGTGAACCATTGCACTATGAAATGTACACTCAAACTGCACCATAAAACACATGCACAGGTGGGTGGGCACTGCTCCAGGGCAAATGTTAAGTCTTGCTGAGGGAAATGCTTGAAACCATTCTCAAGGTTTCCCAGGCTGCATGCATTTCATATTACAAAGCCCAAAAGCTTCAAAAATCTGAACTGAATGTAAGAGCCAGCAATTATACTTTCCAACAATTTCTGGGTAAAAGAGAGAAGTTTCAGGAGAAACAGCCTCACAATGCACTTCCTAACTGTTCATGCATGCAGAATGCATCTCTTCCCAAGAGCACCCAGACTCAAGGATTTTGAAACTTTGTATAGGGCATGCACAGTACATATTTTGACAGTTATGCCAAACTGAAAAACTGATTTTTCCTCAAACCCAGAGAATGCTTTTCTACCCAGTGTGGAGTACTTTACTTGCAGAGTTTCAACTTTCAAAGATCAGTCTTTTACTACTGTCCTATAGGAGACTTCATTCATCCTTGCTTATCTCAAAGATGGCCAAACGCATTTTGCTTCATTTTCCAAATCAGCAAACTTTGGACACAGACCAAGTTTTAAACAAAAAGTTTTTTAAAAATAAAAAACACCAAAAAATAAATAAATTTATGAATAGGGTTACTAGCAATCTGCAGGACATTTTGCCAAATTCAGACAGTTTGGGGATTTTCCCCCTAAAAACACAAGTCCTCAAAATACAGACTCTAATGTAATAAATATTCTCTTTATTAGGGAAGTATATGCATTTTTACTTAGTCAGCCAGTTTTTGCTCTTCTAAAACAACCTCCATAGCCCTGAAATCTCATTTACTCTCCTCTTTTAAAAGCATTCATATTACCCCTAGACTATCTTTCTTGCCATCTCAGCACCCGTACGTTGAAGGCCAGGTATACTGGGTTTTTTTAAGAATGCAGAATTATTTTCACATGGAGAACGTGCAATATTCTTCCAGTGGAACATGTGCAGGAGAATATTTTTTTTTAAGTCAAAATATGATCATATTATTGGACAAAGACAGTGTGCTATCAGAACACCGTGCAATACTATTTTGCTAGAAAAGGGAAATTTTTCCACAACTTTTTAGTTCTTTTCCAGATCTGTTCCCTCCAATGCCTGCTTTTTGTTTTATATATCCCCCCCCAAAGTTATACATCTTCTTAATAAATACTGATGTTTATTAGGAGACTAGCATTCAGACTAAATTGTTATTAACTTACAATCAGAAAATTTTTAATAACTCCTCTACATTCCTCACAGGCAGTCATAGTCAGTCTGTCTGTCATACCTATTATTGTGAATTCTTCCTTCTTGCTCATAGCACAGGATGAGAACAAGAGTATCCAGATTCATAAAGACTGATTTGGTAGCCTTTCTATAATTTAATTGTTCTGCGTCAAGTTAAGTGTTAAAATTATTATCTCCAAGAACAACAACAAAGTCATCTAAATAAAGCTGTTAGTACACCTGATGTGGACAAGAATTTTTATTATAAAATAATGTTTTAGTATGATTTATACAGTTTTATTTATTAGGTATAATTTTGTTCTAGGAATGGGAGAAAGGTCTCTGGAGCAAATACAGCAGAAGCCGCCATGCATGCCACATATTTAGACTATAACTTGCTTTGGAAGGGAGTTTTAAAACACTATGGAAAGCTACACAACCCAAAAGTATCAATCAGGAGAATTATTAGAAGTGCACTTACCTTTCAAACCTAGGGTTTGTAGCTGGAAGAGCCGTCCAAGTTCATAAGGCAAAACCCGTAACAGATTGTTATTTAAAAGCAATTCCCTGCAACAGATGAAAAAGTAGTTTATTAGCATCATTTTAGAAGGATCATTCTCATGACGCTACATGCTGTGATACTCTTGAGGGATGCCTACTTTGGTTTTCAAATGGTTATACTTTCTATAAATAAGATTATAGTCTTTCACATCTCTAAGTTCAGAGATAAAGAACTAAATACCAAAATACATCAGAGAAAGGAGACAGCAAACATGCAAAACGTCTCAAGTTTAGGTAGCATGAAACTACATTAATTTTTGTACTGACCGTTGAAGGTCACTTAAATGGGATAAGAAGAAAAAAATCTTTTTTAAAATTGAGTAAGCATTTTACTTGGAAGGGAAGAAGTGCTACTTGCGGGCTCAATGGCTAGCTGAAAGAGTTTTCTATTTGCAAGCTGGCTGAAAGCCAGCATTGAATATTTGTAGCAACTGATATTAGTTCAGTGTAATTAGTAAATTATCCATGTAAAACATTAGCCTGACATAGGGGATACTTTAAAAAACAATAAAACATTCAGGGATTTGGAAGTTTAATGCTACAGAGGATTAAAAACAAAACTAATTTGCCTTGCATGTCTATATTACCGTAAATCTGTTAAGAGTTTTTCAGAAAAATTTATTCCGAAAGTTGAACAACAAAGTTCATGTTCACTTGTTCAAATATGCATCATTGACAGACTCTTGGGAAGTTAACCAGGGCAATGCTTCTCACCTGAGAGATACCATGTTTCCTAGTTCTGCTGGTAAACTTCTGAGTTTGTTGGATGATAGATCCAGGTAAACCAGATTATGGAGCTTGGCAATATCAGGTGGAATGCGAACAAGATTATTGTCGTTGAGGTGTAGAGCAGTCAAGTGAGTCAGTGACCAAAGTGACATACTTAAGCACCGCACTCTACCTAAAAGAGAAAATGTAAAGAACTAGGTCTTCAAACACCTTTTTATTATGTCAAGACAATAGGCACAAGTCATAGGGAATGGAGGAGTATACTTTAAATGTGCTGCATGGAAAGATCAGATGTGGAAATCCCACTCTTGGTAATAGAATGGAATTTTGATTTCTTACCCTAAATAAGTGCTGAAATATACCCCAGGAGGAAGAAGTGAACTCACTCAGCAGAATTTATCTGCAACATTTCGTCACTAACAGGTTTTTAATTATTATCCAACACTTATTCTGAGTAGGAAGGAGAAATGGAAAGAAAAGAAAAAAAAAAAAAACAGAAGCAAACCTGCTTTTTGCAAGTTAGTTTTTAACCAAATCTATTCAAACTCAAAACTTGACACTGTTTTGAGGCTAAACTGGAAATTCTCCTGAGTGATCCTAGAAGTCAGGAGTTTTTCTTTAATTATGTTCTCTCCCTTCTCTGAAACAGAGCACCTTTATAAGAGAAGAGTTCATATCAGTATGACTATACATCAAGAGCTGTTTCTAATCAGCAATTTAGCCATTCCAAGATTTGAAAAAAAACTCACCCGAAATTTCTAATTCTGCCCAGTGAGACTTCTTCCCATTGGCTATCTCGTCTGCCGACATGATGGTGTAAATTCTGCGAGGATCTGGAGGATCATATTTTTCCTTTGGCATCCCTGTTAGTCTGAAAGATTGCCATGATTATTACAGTACATAGCTGAAACAACAGATTTTCATTTTAAAGCCAGGCCATCTGACAGATTACACTCCATCAGCTTGCTTCTGCAAAAATGTGTACTTCAATGATACTTCTCACAGTGCATAAAGAAAGTTAAGCATGTGCTCATGGTCTTTGCAGAATCAGGGCCAATGTTGGATAGGGGAGTTTCTTCCATGGAAATCTGGTTTCTAAAGTCAGAATAATTGCATTATCTTATACTGATCGACTAGTAGAATTTCAAGAGAGTATTCCAGAATATCCATCTCACTACCCCAGATCTACTAGCCCATACAACTGCACTGTTATTGGCCACATCATCATGAATCAGCTCAGACAACTGCTCCCTCCTATAGAAAACAAGGATACAAACAAGGAACAGTCTACAGATTAGTGTATAATTCACAGCCATTTAATTTCCAGGTATAAAAGTCCTTTTTTCAAGCTTCAGATTCAAAATTCTTTGTAATTTGGATCTGTGTAGGTGCATTAACCACATTTTTGCTTTCTGTAAATCCTTAAGCTTTTCTTCTGCATTGTGCCTCCCAATGTTTACATTAAGAGACTCTTACACTACCTATGATTGGTGACATTGAAAAATAAGGTGGAAGGTAAATTTCCATTAGCATTATTATTTAATTATAGGGTTAGAGCCAATCCAGCAATTAGATTTTCTGATTATTTCACATGCTTTATAGTCTTTTCAAACTGAGCTTGCGTTTACCTTGAATGGTGCCTTAGAATGTGCGCTAACCACTTATGCTAAACTACCTGTTTAACTTTGTATTTAGCTGTGACACTCTTGAGTACATTTCCCAGACTTGAGGAAGAGCTCTGCGCAGTTCAAAAGCTTGTTGCTCTTACCAACAGAAGTTGGTCCAATAAAAGATATTACCTCACCCACTTTGTCTCTCTAAGGCCAGGTCACACTACAGCGTTAAATCGATTTAAACAGCGTTAAATCGATTTAACGCTGTACCCGTCCACACTACAAGGCACTTAAAATCGATTTTAAGGGGTCTTAAAATCGATTTCTGTACTCCAGCTAAATGAAAGGAGTAACCCTAAAATCGATATTACTAAATCGATTTAGGGTTAGTGTGGATGGATATCGAAGTTATTGGTCCTATTCTTTTACTGAGCTACCCAGAGTGCACCACTCCGGAAATCGATGGTACCCTGGGACCATGGACGCACACCACCGAAGTAATGTGCCCTAGTGTGGACGCGTAAAATCGATTTTATAAAACCTGTTTTATAAAATCGATTTTACTAATATCGATTTAAAGCTGTAGTGTGGACGTAGGCTTAGTTCAAATGATATACGTTTTCAGCAGAGTGGGGAGCTCTGAAATTCTATTCCAGTAAAAAAGATTAATATATTTTACGTATCATGTGGTGAGAAGTGGTTCTCTCTATACACTCTTTCAGACTGTGCTGAACAACAAAATAAAGGCTTTTGATTTGTAACATTATAATCTGTGGAGTTCCTTTTACACACAACACATGTATACCTCCGTTTCCTGGAATTTTAAGCAAAGTCATCTACAGAATGCACGTTTTCCTTTGTAATTATGCTTCTAGTATATTTGAAAATGTTAAAATAATTATAACTTCTTTGGTATGCTGAAATGACAACTCAAAAAACCTATGAAGAATTTGAGGAAGCTGGTTCAAATTATTTCAGCCAGTCCAATCAATAAGTGTTCTGCATCTCTGATTCATCAGCTGATTGATCATTCACTATTTAGAAGATACTCTTCCAAATTCAGGCTTTCATTGGTAAAAAAAACAAAGCAGAACTTTAGAGAGAAGGTGGGTGAGTTACAAAGCTCATCTCTCTCACCAACAGAAGCTGGTCCAATAAAAGATATTACCTCACCCACCTTGTGTCTCTAATATCCTGAGACCAACACGGCTACAACAGTGCATACAAAATAGAACTTTGGCCTTTTAAATGGAAAGGCCTGAGTTATCAGAGCTTTCCTTGAGCAACCGTCTCAGTTATTATACAGAAGACAAACCTTCTTATGACGAACTCAGAGTAAAATTTCATTTATAATGAATCTGAACAAAGGTTTCAAATATCTTCAGGTACATAGCAGTATGCAAACCAAAGTGCTAATGACAGAGAACTTCCACTGACAGACGAAGTTGTATTGCAATAGAAGGGCTACCCTGTTAAGAGGATTCTATACTCAGGCTGCCCATGTGCAGCAATTTCATTCATCCATGAACTGAACAGACTAAGCAAAGAAACAGCATTTGTCATGAGCAAATCAGAAACTGGTTTCAGAGTCTGAATATTAGGATTTTTGCTAATGACTGATTTCAGGTTACAGATTTCATTGATGTACTGCTAAGTCTCCAAAGCCGTTCATGTTATACAGGGGTCGGCAACTTTTCAGAAGTGCTGTGCTGAGTCTTGCATTTATTCACTCTAATTTAAGGTATTGTGTGCTGGTAATACATTTTAACATTTTTAGAAAGTCTCTTTCTATAAGTCTATAATATATAACTAAACTATTGCTGTATGTAAAGTAAATAAGATTTTTAAAATGTTTAAGAAACTTCATTTAAAATTAAATTAAAATGCAGAGCCTCCTAGACCGGTGGCCAGGACCTGGGGGTATGAGTGCCACTGAAAATCAGCTCGTGTGCTGCCTTTGGCACGCATGCCATAGGTTGCCTACCCCTGAGGTAATACAACAGCACGCTGCCCCAGCTCCAATAAAGAGATTCCTCCAGTCCCATCCGGGACTCCAAAAAGAAGCTCTTATTTCCACAGTATTTAAAAGGTTCCTTGCTTTCAGACATGCACCAGGAACTTACATCACAGTGAGTCTGTAGCTCCTTCTGTATTTTACTAGCACAACTCAAGCAAACCAGAGCAGTTTTACGAAGTAATGAGGCACTATCAGCACCAGCGTCCAAGTCCTCTGTATGTGGAGGGCTCTCAAAACCACAGGCTCTGCCAGCCTTGGAGTGCAAGAGCCAAATTCTAATCCCTGCTGGAAAGGGCATGACAATACCACCAACCCCAACATACAATAATTCAAGATCACGGCCCCACTGTGTTAGATGCTCTACAAACACACAGTAAGACAGTCCATGCCTTGAAGAGCTGTAGTTTAGTATTGTAGTGAGTAATGTTGTAATTTGTTAGCATTATTTGAAGTTGATCCCTTAATAGGAAATGAAACTTTATAACCTAGAAATAATTTGTTTAGACTTATGTACGTTCCTGTAAGGGGGCAACATATGGTCAGCTGGGTAGTGCAAGTCAGTTGGGATGCCAATAAATGATGAAGAATTTATGGGACACTATTTGGATCCCTTAACTGTTCTTTTTCAGACATTTTAACGGGATTTTGTTTAGTGCAGATTTTTAATAAAGCAAGTATTTGTATTGGTTTTGAGTGTTTACTGAAAAATTAAATGTTTCTGTGGAGCCCAAAGACTTAAATCACAATAAAGTCAATCCATTCTGGCTCCAAATGGACATCAAGTATTCCATGTCACTCCCCATAAGAGAGGTGGTCCTGCTGTTTGCCAAAACTTCCTCATCCCTTCTTCTAATGTGCAATTACTCTGGTTAGTTGGCTGCTACCCTTGACTCCATAAGCCCCGCATTTTGCCTGCTGCAGTACCAGGGTCCAGTGGTTCTTATATTTATTTAAAACTTAGCATACCACGCTTAAAATTGAATACTCAGTGCATTATATTCATAAATTAAATCAGTGTAGCTGTAACCCTGGGTTTGAAACTAATGCTATACATGAAACCAACCCATGTTCAACCTGGTTATGGCCTGCGTACCAGTTTGAGAACTGCTAATGTATCTAAGTCTAAGACACCTCTCCCTCACGACCTTTATCCTATGTCTGTTGGGTTGGGGAACAAAGCTCCTAGGATTTGGCTGTGTGGAAGCAGGTAGAAAAGTGTACATTCTGGTTCCCAGCAAGAATTCTGAACTATTATAAAATGGTAACTACAGTACCTGGAGCTGAATGCTCAATGAAATGGATTATGTTCAACAGGTCTTTTCCAGCGCTAATTTTTAGAGCAGGGTAATGTTACAGCATTAGCTTCATGCAGTTTACGTTTATACTAAGTTTCTTTATATAAAAAGAGAGACATTTAGGGAAAAAAAGGTTGGCAACACTTTCCTGTTGCTTCTCAAAACATATTTTTCAATTAAAAACAAAAAAAACATATTTCAAAATTATTTAGGTTTTTGCTTTTGTTGTTTCATCAGAAGTCAAGCTGCGAGCCATCTGTCATGGAATGTTAAGCTCCAATGTCAATCTTTTTATTAAATACATCTCAACTGGAAACCTTCATAGACGCAAAAGTTACCATTTTATAATTGTTCAGAATTCTTGCTGAGAACCAGAATATACATCAATGTGCTTCCACACAGCCAAATCTTAGCAACTTAACGAACATCGGATACAGGTCCCCAGGCACAGGTGTCTTTTTTACTGTAATGTTCCCTTTAATAAGAGGCAAGTTCCTCCTTGGAAATTTCAACTCAGCTTTTCACCTGGCTGAAGTAGAATCACCTGCTTTACCCTTACATTAATTATGATGGTAATGGATACTAGGTATGGACTAGAATATTTTTTATGAAAGCTTGTGATGCTAGGTTAACTTGTCAGCATGCTATGTAAGCAAACAAAAATACCTGGAATTTGAGTGTAAGGTTATTTTTTTGTGTGTCTTTCCTAAAATTCAGCACCATTAAAAGGCAAATGCAGTAAATTAAATAGGAATCACATCTCATTATTACATCAAGCAGTAAAATATTTCATCATTGGCTTACAAGCTGTAATCCATTCAGAGCACACTAGAGAATAACAGGAATTGAGTCAGAATCTGCTGGATTGATATAGTCCCCCCAGTTCAATGTTACTCACTGGAGATATACAAAAGGTAAGTGATGCTGAAATCTACTTGCATTGAATTTGAGGAGTTCTAGTAATAATGACAGGCAGCCAGGTATTACTATAAAATTAACGGACCCGCTCCTCCCATTGTATATTGTTTTCTTCTTCCCAAATAGAGATAAGCAGAAAAATTTCAGTTCGTTTCTCACCTTATCACATGTTGCCATGAACGTCTTACACACCCTATGTTCAAAATTATACATAATCAAATCTTTCCTAGGTCAGAACTACAATACAAGGTCTCTGCCGCATCTCAGGCCTCATTAACATCAATACACCCTTCAGGAGCAACAGAAGCCCGGTTCAGAAAACAAGAAAGATTCACTCCCTTATGGACAAGGCAGACTCCCTTCAATGACTAAGATATGGGTATCAACACGTTTCCTAGAAGAAGAGGTTTCCTCAAACATACTCACATCTATAGCCTGAACACTTAACTCTAAGGTAGTGATCAGATGGCACTTCTGGATGATTGTGATGGGTTAATGCACAAGTCAAGCAACAGTTCCTGATGACAGGCATATCACAAAATCTATGTCCTGTATGTAGGATTATGCTGATGCTGTGCTTGATGCAAATATGACCCAGAGGAAAAAAACCCTGAAGAGTCAAGTCTTAGTTAAGATTTTAGTTAGAGGTTGAGGTGGTTAAATAATCTTGGTCCTTTGCACCCATTTACATCTGCCTACATGGAACTGCTGCTCCAGGCATGGGAGCTGCTGGAAGTGGCCACTGGGAGTCACGATCAGCCAGACCTGCAGATGGGGCAGGTAAACACACCGTCCCAGCCCACCAGGGGCTTTCCCTACACAAGCGGCGACCCCTGTTTGAGAAACCCTGAACTAGGAAGAAGTTACCAATTTGTGTTTGGGGGAGGGGGAAGAGAGAATAGTCCGCTTGCTTCTGCCTAAAATTATTATTTAGTATCTCTATTGCACTAGCATCCAGAGACCAGCTGTGCACTGTATAAACATAAGGGACAGTCCATTCCCCCAAAATGCTTACGATCTAATATAAATCCATCTCACTGAGTCATTATGGCATATATTGTTCAGTCTTAGTTCTTTCATGCTTGAACACACAAATGCATTTTCTCTTTTTTAATGAGGAAGGAAGCAGGAAGCTGAGTAGGACTGCAATGAGAGGTAAAAGTTATTCATAAACATGTTGGCACAATTCAAAACCTCCTTCTAGGCCTTAAGCACATTGACATTTTCATGATTTTTTCAAAGTCTTGGTAAAACTCTGAATGCTTTTTGAAGGTTCTCCAGCAGATAGCCTGCATAATTTCTCTGTCCCCTGTAAAGTAAAACAGTTTAATGACCATCAACCCCATTTAATGCTTGCCAAATGAGATTAAAACCACACTTCCTTAAGAAGATAGGAGTGTTTATCAATACATTTGTTTTCACCTCCGAAGACCTCGATCACAAAATATGACAAAAAAAAATCCATTAAAATATACTGTAAGCAAGAGTAAATAATTCCCAGGAGTACTAAAATTATTCTACTTAACACTTACTGCACTGACCTACATCAGAGATGTCAGTGTTCCTTAGTGCTTTGGTTTTCTTTAAAGTGAAGGGAAGTTTCCCCCACCAAACACATCCAATTCCCAACATGAATGTAGAGAATGAAGTCAGAAATAATAACTTCAGAAATACTTTGTAAGACAAAACTTCAAACATAAAACAATTATTTACATATTGTACGGTGTTTTTAAAAGAAAAACAAAGATTAACAAATGTCCAACGACGCTTAATTCTAATAGTAATACAATTATGTTAACATAAAGGTATGAAGTAGAACCATGCTCCTAACATGACGTAGGGTGTGATCAAGCCGAAAATAAAAGTTTCTGAATTGAGTATTAATTAGTTTCAGTTTAATCATCAAGTACTAGCAAAGAAGCATGCAGTCCCTTCGCTCTGAACCTGTGAGAAACTAAAAGAGAAAAAAAGAGAACCTGAGATGAAGATTTGTTTGTCAAAATTATATTTACTTAGATGTATACAATGAAAAAACAGTCACTTATCCAAGGCTTTTGGTGCCTCTTCCACAAGTTACAAGTAGTTTACCACGGACAGCCAGCAGAACTCAATCCCCAACAAAACCCACAAAATTGTGTGTTCCATCTACTGTAGTATTTCTGGTTGTAATAAGGAGTTTTCACAGGCGAAAACCTCAGGTGATAGATATTGGAATCCCACGCAGTATCTTTGGGGATCATAATCTATTGAATTAATGCATCACCGTGGGCCAGAAACTGTGTGAAATTCCAGGGAGTAAGGTTACTACAACTGCTCCAGGAACAAAATTTGGTTGGGGCATGATTAAGCTGAATCGTCTAGGTGGTAGTACCTCTCTGGAGGTGTCTATCTCCTGGGGAGGCTTGCATATACTGATTCAAACTGAGTTTTCCACAGACCAACAGACAAAGAATGGGCTTTTGGCACAAAAATGCTTCCTTTAAATTGACTCAGGACCTTTTTTCTGACCCAGCAAATGGACAGGACTTCCTGTCTAAAGAGGACCCCTTCCCCAAGTATGCGGAAAGGTTGGGAAGACTTTGGCATAGTAGGGCCCCATAGCACTGATGGGTGACCTCAGCTGAGCTTTTAACACGCATATAGGAGTTTTTATCATTTTTATAATGTTTTTGGCCTTAACAATGAAGATGCTTGCTTAGAAAGAGCTGTGTAGTAACTTGTAAGCGATGACATACTTTCTCTCCAGGGCTATGAACAGTGTAACACATAGCCATGCTGGCCTTTAGGCAGTCTGGCTTGCTGGGGATATCATAGTGTAAGGCAGGGAGCTGTGTAGCCTTAAACCTATGGTCAGAAGGGAGTGGGACAAGGGTTCCTGCCCAGAGACTGGGAACACCTAGAGTGGCTCACAGAGGAGGGAATACACCTACAGTTACCTGGAAACTGACACTCATCACAATTAAGCTAATTAAACTTCACGTATTTGTACCAATCCCTCGGTATATTGGCTGTTTTCAATGGCAGGAAGACCTTGCTGGTCTGGTTACAGATATGAGTAATGCTGTCATGTCTAAAGGCTCTGGAAGGCATACGATCTAAATCTGCAGGATAGCCGCAGGGTGGGAGAGAAGAGGAACTGCATCCTGCTTTTATATATAGGGCAGTTGAGGCCTAGGCACACTAAGTACCTTGCCCAAGCTCATTCATGGGCAGAAATTGAACCCAATTCTCTCAAGTCCCACACAAATGCCATAGCCACAAGACCAACTTCCTTCTTACTGCAGCAACAACACTGCACTGAGACACACACACCCCCTACAACTAACCCTACCACTTGGTCTACCACCAAAAACATTCAATTAATATAGTAGCCCAATTCTATTTTAAATTATGGTTCACAGACCAGAGTATAATAAACACAGGACAACAAACAAACCTCAATCCACCTCCACAACACATCTTCCATGGGTATAAATGGAAGTTACATGCAAATTTCAGGGGGAGGGATAGCTCAGTGGTTTGAGCTTTGCCCTGCTAAACCCAGGGTTGTGAGTTCAGTCCTTGAGGGGGCTATTCAGGGATCTAGTGCAAAAATCTGCATGGTGATTGGTCCTGCTTTGACCTCCTGAGGTCCCTTCCAACCCTGATATTCTATGAAAGATCAAGGATAGGAGATTATTCTTATGTAGCCACTAAACTTTTGATTTCTACTAATGTTTGCACTTAGTTTCACTCCTTCTTCACTCTCCTACTTTCCAACCTTCAGAGAATTCCCAGTTTCAGGGAGTAGACACCCCCAACTCCTACTCTGCTGCTTCTCCTAATGCTTTCTTGCTTTATTCAGTGGTTTAAAAAAGGAAGCAAGTGGCTCTGCTGGACACTTTCCCCAGATTTCCACTGTCCCCTGGTCCATCATTGTGCTTGAGAGCAGGACCACCATACTAGGAGGAGACAGGATATACAACCAATCATCCCTAAAAGAGCTGACAATCCGTGCTGTCAAACGCACAAACTGAAAAGAGAGGGTTTTTGCTAACTTTTCAGTTACAAGCAACTCCTAAGATTATATTAATAGTAGTAGGTATAAAAGTTGAGACAGACCTCATTTTTCAAGTTGATTGTATCACTTTCAAACTCTCTGTGCTGAAATCCCTGAAGAGTGGCTTGACAGTGCTTTTTTTTCCTTCAGTTACTGCACACCTGTGCATACACAACAGCATTTACACCTTAACCAAGGAGATCCACGATTGTCCAATGGCCAACACCAGAAACTGATCCTGGGACCTCCAGAGCTAAAACCAGAGGTGGGCAAATTGTGGCCTGTGGGACTGTCCTGCCCAGCCCCTGAGCTCCTGGTCCAGGAGGCTAGCCCCCGGCCCCTCCCCTGCTGTTCCCCCTCTTCCCTGCAGCCTCAGCTCACTGCGCCTCCAGTGCAATGCTCTTGGCAGTGGGACTGCGATCTCCTGGGGCACAGCAGCAAGGCCGCAGCCTGACCCCATGCTCTGTGCTGCGCGGCGCCATGACTGGCTCCAGCCGGGCGGTGCGGCTGCCTGTCCTGGTGCTCTGGGCAGCACAGCTGTAGCGCTGCCAGCCACCAGTGCTCCAGGGAGCACAGAAAGGGGGCAGGGGAGTTCAGGGTGGTGGATGGGGGGTGTGGATAGGGGTTGGGGCAGTCAGAGGGCCGGGAATGGGGGCAATTGAACGGGGGCAGGGATCCCAGGGGGCAGTCAGGAAGGAGGGGGGATTGGATGGGGCAGCAGGGGGCAGTCGGGGCAGGGGTTTCAGAGGCGGTTAGGGAGAAGGGATGGTTGCATGGGGCAGAGGTCCTGGTGGGGGGCAGTCAGGAATGAGAGGAGGGTTTGAATGGGGTGGCAGGGAGCGGTCAGGGGACAGGAAGGGGGAGGGTGGATGGGGCAGGAGTCCCGGGGGGCTGTCAGGGGGCAAGAAGCTGTGGGGGGGGGGTCGGCTAAGGGATAGGGCTGGGCCACACCTGGATGTTTAAGGAGGCACAGCCTCCGCTAACCTGCCCTCCATACAATTTTGGAAACCCAATGTGGCCCTCAGGCCAAAAAAAGTTTGCCTGCCCCTGGCTAAAGCCTGAGCTAGAGAGAGCCAGGCTCTAAAGCAGAGAGCTTCGACAGACCTGTATCTTAGGCAGTTTGGGCACAGAAGGGCAAATGTAATGCACAGTGACCAGTGTGTTACAACTGCATCCTAGCAGAACAATGGGGAAAATACAGAATGAAAACAAAAACAGTGAAACACTAGTATTTTAGGGGTGCATTTATTAATTAAAAAAATATTCTAGGAATAAGTTCCCCCCCCCACACACACCCCTGAACTTTTTCACTGCAGGCGGTCATTGCACTGAAGTAATTACCTATACTTTTGGACATTTGTTCACAATATGACATTTGTGCCATCTTGTTAATTAGCCAAACATTTTAAGACTTGAGCAAAAAACCCAGCCATAGTAAATACAATTTTGCTTCTATTTATTATGGAGCAGCATAGTTTCCATTGAAAGCTACTAATTTTGGTTCTTTATCTAACATCCATACCAGCTTCAAAGACTGGTAGGCTAGCTCTGGTGAGAAGTAAGATTTTTCTTCTAAATGCAAGCGTAACATACTTAAACAGTGTTTAAATCTCTTTCTGCCCCTTTTTTTTGGAGGGGTCGGGGAGGGAGAATAGGACACTGGAAAAAGTAAAAAAAAAAAAATAACCTACTTGAATGGAGGCCCAAATTGGCTTGTTGGACGCCAGATGAGCCCATATTACTTAAATGTCACTTTTTTGGCTAGCATTAGATCTTTCTCTTTGGCCTGGTCCACACTACAGCGTTACATCGATTTAAACAGCGTTAAATCGATTTAACGCTGTACCCGTCCACACTACAAGGCACTTAAAATTGATTTTAAGGGGTCTTAAAATCGATTTCTGTACTCCTGCTCAATGAGAGGAGTAACCCTAAAATCGATATTACTATCTCGATTTAGGATTAGTGCGGACGGAAATCGAAGTTATTGGTCCCATTCTTTTACTGAGCTACCCAGAGTGCACCGCTCCGGAAATCGATGGTAGCCTGGGACCATGGACGCACACCACCGAAGTAATGTGCCCTAGCGTGGACGCGTAAAATCGATTTTATAAGACCTGTTTTATAAAATCGATTTTATTAATTTCGATTTTACTCTGTAGTGTGGACATGGCCTTTGTCACTAACCTTCTGAGCAGCTAATTCCTAACCCGTACCTGGTCCTAAATGCTGCAAGTTATCACTATCACAGGGCAAGAGAACAGGTTAACCCATCATGTCTGGCTAGCAAATTAAAATAACTCATTTGTAGGACATGCTTGTGGGAACTTAAAATGAATTTCAGCTACATGGAAAGAGCTAATAAAACAGGTAACTAGTTAAGTGGCAAGTTTAATTGTTCTTTCACATTTATTTGACAAACATTTTAAATTTACTAGAGAAAACAAAACAGACAAGTCCATTCTGCAGGTTTCTCTCTTCATGAGGAAAACAGGATTAGCCATTTAAGCAAAACAACACACAAAAAACAAACCTATTTCCAGCAACAAGATATATTATCAGTAGCAAAAGTAGGATGCCCGCCCTAAGGCTACACAGCTAGACATTGATACAAACAAAAAACACAGCAAATAAGCCAGGAAGAGGGTGTGTGTCCCTTTAAATTGCAGTGTATTAAATGACCAAAAAAAATCATCACTTTAGTCTGGAAAAATTAGGACAAAATTACATACTGAAAAAAGTCTTCCAATTATTTCTGAACATAAGTACAATAAAACAGAGCTTTAACAAGTTCAAATCACAAGAACAAGATCCACAGATGCTGGCTATCTCTGAGTGCAAGTGCCAGTCAGTCACAAGCTAGCTGCATTACTGGCACGCAAGACAAGACAAGACTAAGCCTTGCCCTTTTCTTTCCCCGTCTGCTGAAATGAAAGGCAAAATATAGATGCACATTATTAGCAGCACTAAGACAGGAGCAGGGAAAAGATTGTGTACCTTTAAAAAAACTTGTAAATATATTCTCTCTGAAGCAACATCCACTCAGACTCATGCACAGACTATCTTTATATATAGAAGCAGATCGGATATTTTTGGAGTAGCGTTTGCTAGCTCCAAGTGTAAATGCTTGTTTTTGTCAGGTCTTTATTTCTGCCATAGTTAAACTGCCTACTAAATTCAGCAAGCATGCCAAAACACAGATAAATGAAGTCCCAGAATCTTCAAGTACCCTTGGACGCAGCTGACAAACCAAACAAAAGGGTGTAGTACTGCTAGCATATGGCTTGATATGAAATTCCTGTGTCCTGATCTTACTGGGATGCTTAGGCATTCTTCAGAGGTTCTATCGATATTAAAAATCCCTTTGTGAAAGTCATTAGCGTGGATGCTTCAGTCTCTCTCCATTTCTTCAGAAAGTTAGAATAAATATAATCCAGATAACTATTCTTGTTCAAGTGGATTTTCTATGGATCTTACTCATAAAAAATGCAAAAACTACAGTTGGCATTGCTGTTTCTCTGGCTTTCATAAGATGGATGCTAGATACAGAACATTCAGGGACATCTTTTGGCTCTGCTGTCTCCAAATTCTATCATCGCCAGAATCTGTTTGAGGATTTTTTCCTCTTCTAGTCCTCCAAGTGTAACTTCAGCTATTCCCCTAGCTGATGTTCTTATTGGAAAACAAAAATTAAAAATTAATAGGCACACTGTGGTTTTGTCAACAACAGAAGTATTGCATCTTTTCTGGCCTCATCTTCGCTTACTTTTTTGTTCTAGTACTTCTGCTGAAACTAGATTATTAATGAAGTAAATAAAGGAAACACTTATTTTTGCAGTTTTCGCTGAGAGCGGGGAATGCTTATTCTTTGTGCAGCCACTGTTACTGCTATTATGAAATATTTAAAATTTAGATACCTCTAAGTTAAATCACAAGTACAAACACACAAAAAGACTGCTTATCAGACCTTAACTCAAACAGGTATTCACCAGCTAATAGAAGGAGAATAAAATAATTAATAGTATGCTTCAAATGATATTTTCAGAGATCAGTTCTCAAATGAATATTCACCTCCCAGGAACAACAATTGAATTTGAACATTATGTCTGGTATCTAGCAACAAATTTCATAGTCTGTGGATACATCTGTAACAAAGGATTAGTGAAGAAAGCCTGGCTAGTTTTTCTTTATACTATCCATCTATTGTCCCATTCTCAGAGGATGCTGCCAGAGATATTCTGATCCTGCAGCACTGTTTCTCCTAAGTGAGCAGAATGTAAGGGTAGGTCTAAATTACCTCAGTATCTCCCTTTCTCTAGCATGAAGACACTATTAAACAGAGAGAATCAATCATAAGTTAAACATTAAAGAGAACTTCAGAAGTGTAGTGCATTAAAGGTCACTTCCTTCTATCTCCTTTCAAGTCTGTTGAGACAGTTATACAACCTAAGCCCCTAAAGGAACCTGTTGGCAGACTCTATTCTTATTTTGCTTTTTTGAAGTGATACTCAAGTTGTATATAAGCATGGGGCCCAACAATGTAGAGCTGTAGCTATACTGTATCACCTTGCAACCCTCCTGTGACTTAAAGTAAAGCAGAAGTTTATCTAACATTTTAGAAGCTTAATATACCTGAATACAGTCTGACTTAAGCAACAGCTAGAAATACTGTCAATATACAGTCAGTTTTTAAAAGCTTCTTAGAAATGGACTGGATTTATCCAAAGGGACAAGTTACCATCTATATTCTCCTAAATAAACATATGCCTTAATGATCATGACAGTTTTCAGAGCAGCTCCACATTTTAGAGAAGAAGTCAGTTTGTGTGAAAATGAGTTGATATGTACATGACAGAGAAGAAAAAAGCCCTTCATGTAACATTTTTATCCTGATGTATAATTCATTTATAGAATGTCTGGTAGCGAACAATGTAGTTAAGGTTACAGTAAGGCAATTTAAAAACAATTTTCGGATTAAAATCAGTTCACCCATTTTCAAGTTACAAAGAGATGAAAACAACAGACTTTATATCAGGGATGGACAAACTACGGCCCACGGGCCACATCCAGCCTGTCAGACCTTTGAATCTAGCCCTCAAGCTGTCGCCAGGGAGTGGGGTTGGAGGCTTGCCCCACTCCATGCATACTGTGGCTCCGCACGGCTCCCAGAAGCAGCGGCATGTCCCCCCTCTGACTCCTACACATAGGGGCAGCCACAGAGCTCCGCATGCTGCCTCCACCTTAAGCGCCAGCTCTGCAGCTCCCATTGGCCGGGAACTGAACTGCCTGGCTCGCACTACACCTCCGCAAAGGAGCTGTGGGAGGGGAGGGGAGGGGAGGGGAGACATGCCGCTGCTTCTGGGAGCTGCTTGAAGTAAGTTTCGCCCAGAGCCTGCACCCCGACCTCCTCCCTCGCCTCAACCTTCTGCCCCAGCCCTGATCCCCCCTCCTGCCCTCCAAACCCCTCAGTCCAAGCCCAGAGCACCCTCCTGCATCCCTAACCCCTCATCCCTGGCCCCACCCTAGAGCCTGCACCCCCTCCTGCACTCCAACCCCCAAGTGTGAGAGCATTCATGGCCTGACATACAATTTCTATTCCCATATGTGGCGCTCAGGCCAAAAAGTTTGCCCACTCCCGCTTCATATAGCAAAAAAAAATGACGACACCTTTGTTCATGCATAGCTCAAGTTCTCAAATTTCTAAACTTGAAACTTTTCAGGTATAATCCTCAGTTCTGCATACACCCAGCAGAAACTTTTGCTAAGCTTTCCTGCGATGCTATTATCTGCATGACTAAAATAATATTGCAGCTAATATCTATATAGAAAAGTCTTTCAACATAGAAACAGTTTAATATTCAAAAAGTGTGTTCAAATGCTTCGGAAACAGTTTAGGCAGCTCTTGTAAGCTGTATGAATTACAAGGCCTACTCTTTCACAATGACTGAAGTGCAGTTTAAGACTTATAATAACGGGTTCTCAGTGCTGAGGGAGAGTCAGGGATGCTCCACTACTTGGGACCTATGGATGGGCCTGCTTACTCTCAGCAACCTAGGCAGCGGTCGCTAGCACTCGTGTATGAACGGAACGTTCAACCTGCAAGAAGGCGATGTGGGGGGGACTGCAGAACCCCTTTCATTGGGAAATCAAGCCCAGGAAACAAACATAATCTAGCCATAGGAGGAGAGATGCCTTTATCTTCCCTCCCTCCCCTTTTTAGAAATAGGTGCTCTGCCGGAGAATGATCTGCAAAACCTGTCTTGTAGCTGAAAAGGCAGAATATAACCAGCGAGGTCTCCAGGTTTAGTATTTCCTTCCCTGCTGGGTCTGGTTCTGCCAGATGAGCCACGAACAGGCTGAAGACCTTCCTGTAACAATCAGAGGACCTTCCTGAACAGAAGAATGTTAAAGTACCTATATTTTATACCTGAGACAGGAAGTTAGCAGTTCAGTTTCTTGTGGTAACCTTAAATGGCTATGCTGCACATATGAAGTAAATTTAATACATTTGTAATCCTTTCTAGTGGACCTATACTGAAAAGTCAGAAGCTTCTTTTACATGCATCTACAATTTAACAGATATCTGACAAATCTTAAGGTTGTTGACAACACAGTATGAACTGCACTACATGTTACTACAGAGCTCTAAAATAATCACCTAGGAGTATGCCATGTGCACTTAGAGGTATAGCATCCAGTCTCTTTTTAAATATGTACCTTAGCAACTGTCCTCACATGTATGCAGCAGAGCAGCACACATATCATGACAGAGATCTTGACCTTTCTTCCAACTGCTAAGCATTTAACATAATCTTAGTTTCTTGGCCCTTTTGTGTGTGTGTGTTTTTATATATACAAAGAAGTCATATCATAGTCATTTAGTAACTTTTTGGCCATCGTCTTCATCACAAAATGAAGTGAGAATGTCAATCTCTCTCTTGTGGTTTTCTGTAATATATTCCCTTCAGCACAGGAACTCAGACAACCGTTTCTCCTATTTCAAGAAGCTCCTAAATATTTAAACAGTTTTACAGGCAGTGTAATATTTTCATAAATTGTATTCCCTATTAATGTCTCCCTTACTTACATGCCCATCTATAGCATTTGTGATTTTACCAAACACTCAGTAAGGAGACTAGACTATACTAGTTATAGACAAATATGAAAGGATTTTCCTAGGAGAGGAAAGGAGGGAGGGGGCGGAAGAAATACCCAGGTAAGAAATCACCATCAACCATCTCCCCACAGCTCAGAAAGAGGAAGGGATTCTTATAAAAGGTGCTCTCACAGTGCTTCCATGGTTTGCAACAGCCTCCAGTTCAGAGGGGTCTGATAAATTTGAAACCCAACCTGCAATCCCTCTCCTTCTCTGAAGAAAGGAGGCCCACAGTTCTGTGTTCTCCTACTTCTACCTCAGAGCCTTCTGGCTGCTGTGAGAAAGGGGTTTCTGCCACTCTAACCTTCCCTCCACCTCCATTTTTGGTTCCTCTCCAGTGAATAGCTCCAGGTCTTGGCTCTGCTACCGCGCTCAATTTTCCAAAAGTAACAGCAGAGTGAACCTGACTCAATTCTCACCACTTCCATAGCTGCTCACTAGGCTCTGAATAACAGCAGTAAAAGCTGACAAGACTCTGGTCAGTTTTCACTCTACTGCAACTTAGCAAAACTATAAGCAGTAGCAGAGAGACATTGGAGCTAGCTGTCTGCATACATGGGATGACAACCCTCATCATATTAAGATCTGTTCATGTTTGGAAGATTTTGCACCTCCTATTAGGATGGTAGTTTTCCTGACTACAATCAGCTGTACAGGAGTCCATGCTAATCCAAGATACATCTAGCTCACAAATGCCACATCACTCCCCGAAAGAGAATAGGAATTTCCTATCAAAATCATCTCACTTGGACCAACATCAACTTCATGTAAGTTGAGATGAGATCCTCCCCTGGAGGATTCTGGGATTTATAATCTCCTAGATTTAGGAGGAAATTTAGCTCACTACACTCTTCTCTGGGAAATGCTACCAGATGACAATTTAGTGTCTTCAGAAGAAAAATTTCACTTTCTTCATACATATCCCAATGGAAACCCAGCTGCGAAAACACTAAGACTACACACCACAGCTCCAAGCTGCCCCAAAAAATCTGTTCCTCTTTAACTCAAGTTTCGGCCTTTGCTTTCAACAACTAGTAAACAGACAAAGTGAGGCATTTTGGTAATTTTGTATGATTCCTATGCATGTAACAGTTTCTCTCTGTGCATAACATTGCATTGTTATGCACTGAGTGTAAAGGGAAAGAGACAGGAGATGGCTGTGTCACGTAACTCTCTGCCGTGACATGAATGGGTTGTTCTAGTCAGTCCATATCAATGGAGGAGCCAGAAAGACAATAGGAACCCCATTGTTCAGGTCATTTACAAATAGCAGACAACAGCCAAAAGAGCAGAGCAAAAGCCCCAAGCTGGAGAACAAGGTGAGAGGCATCAGATGTCTGTATTAGGAGCTGGCCTTTGGAGAGATCCAAAGATCTCACCTGGGACTGATAGAGACAGAGGGAGACTAAGCCAAATATGGACTCCACAGTAGCTTGGCTGAGTAGAGCCCTGATGGTGGCCAGCCTGAACTCTGCCATCACCTTTGTCTTTCTGTGCTAACCTAAGGACTCCCTGATGCTGTGTCCCACTTGACTAATAAATCCTTCTCTGTTTTGAAAAGACTATCTGGCACCACTGCAAATACTTGCTAAGATTCACTGATCCTTGAAGAAGGCAAAAAGTCTCTGAACAGGGGGGGGCCCCTCTATTGGAGCTCGATCACGGTGTGCAACAAGAGTGCTGGAGCCCGGAGGCTCGGCCCCATGACCTATCCGTAAGGCAGAGTGGGGCTTCTTCGGGACTATTTAAAAGCTGGGGTGTAGCAGCGACCTGTGGATCTGTGACAAGAACTAGCCTATTTCAGCCAGGATCTATATTGGCAAGGGAAAACCAAAGAGCAGGCTGCTGAGAGGTGATTTGCCACCATGGAGGAAGGGGAGGACATCAGCTACACAGGCCTGGCTGTCTGTCCCAGCTCCTTCGTCTGAAAAGCACAGGCAGGACTAGATAGATCTCTGCTCCTCCCACACATCTCAGCCACCAGAAATCCCTCTAGATGGAATGGGGAGGGAGAAAGAAGGTAAGATGTGTGAAGAGAAAGAAAATGGCACTTGGATTTTAGATGATGCTTGGTCCTCTCCGTGCTCCAGAGCAGGCGATGTGCCGTCATGTAGAAGGAAGCTGCTGCATACCTCATCAAGTCGGGGTCACTGGGGAGAAGATCCACCTGCCGGACAGAAACCCTGTGCCATCAGGTGCAGCTTTTCCACTGCCTAAAGTAAAGACAGGGACACCCAAGGACCAGCAGTGGACAAGCATATACAGATACCCCTCAGGGGTATCTATTCTCTTAGCTTTCAGGCCAACCTGCAATTACATTTAGTGGAAATGCATAATTTTTCCACCGTATCACACCATGTTTTTTTCCCTGCCTTTAAATGACTGCCAATAACAATCAAATATTTTGTAAACCATCCCTGGTACTACAGTAAAGCCAGCTTGATTTTTATTTCTCCCCTTCCCTTTTCTTGTTTCCTCCAATCAGCATTTTTACAAGAAAGATTAAAACGTTTACTGCATGGAAATGCCAGATACCATTTGAAATACTTACGTTTTTCAGTTTTTATACTTCGTTTTCCTAAGTCTTTATATGCAGATTTTTATTTTTTATCTGTATAGTAAGTAAAGCAGAAGTAAGTTTCTTCCATTATCCTGATAGTCTGCATGATCTCTCTTAAATGAGAGACAGAAGAGTTTGCTGTGTTTATTCTCTTCCACAGGGACAATAGGTACAACAATGAAGAATATAGTACATGCAAGCTTTTTTTTCTTAATTGAAAATTAGTAAGTATGTTCCTAGAAGGTTACAAATATAGAGAGAGGTATAAGCCTTGTCAAATGAGAAATTCTAGTTTCATCATCTAAATGCACAGGAGTCTGAATGTTTGTGACTTCTTGAGCAGGAAGAAATGGTGTGCCACCAATCAGACTGTAAATTAACTAACCCCATGAGGAAGAGTCAGTATAAATAAGACTCCTGTTTACATAAGGATTCAAAAGTATCCTGGATTGTCCAATGAAATAGCTAATTTGGAGACCCCACCCTTCCCAAAAAGAAGGCATTACTAGTGGCCTTATATGAGATATAACAAGGACATCAGAGCGGCCTAAGAGTTAGACCTGCAGTCATAAAGCACTTACAGAAAGAAGTCAGGAGCAACTATGGGGTAGTTGGAGTAATCGTGAGATCAACGGCAACCACCATCAGGAAAAAATCTTCTCTGGCCATGGGGACGGAGTAAGAGTGACAGTCCATAGTTCTAATGCAAGACAGCACATTTGCAGTTCCCAACTGATGATGGCAGTACCTGAACAGAAAAGTTTTTCTCTTTGGGAAGATCCTGAGTGAAGAAGGAAGCCCTGTTCCCAAGCAAATCACAGGCCTACAGTAGAGAGATGGGTTTTTACTGACAGACCTGCCACTGTATCAAGAGTTCAGTAGGATAAAGTATTCTAACCTAAAAGGAGAGAGTCACTGATCAAGTTGTCTTGAGTGACTGCCTTGGCATATCTGACAAGGCCACTAACGGGCCGAGTCCCCAGGGGTTGAAATAGAAATCCATATTCTGTGAGCATGAATTTTTCAGAATAATTCCCACACACCATGATAGCAATTCTAAAAAAACAAAAAACAAAAAACAAAGTTCTATACCTTACAGAAAGAGAGAAATGTTTAAAGTCCATCTAATAATCAAGTCAAATAATCAGTGACATTTCATCCCTCAAAGAAAATTTGCACTTGGGGGAAAGGGGAGAAGGGAGATTATTCCCCAGGCTGTACCGCTGTCTTTACTTTTGATGCTGTACAGCACCAAAATTAATAAAACAAGTGAAGCCCAGCAGCACTACAGCTCTCACTCATTCTGTTACAGAAAGATAATGGCCAGCTTCCTCTCTCTCCATCTATTCTTTGCAGCAATGATTAACTACGTGGAATGAAGTCACCAAAAACACTCACCTTACTTCACACAGCTTAAAAGTTCCAAGGCTTACTCAAAGAGATCCAGCTGTCAGTAAATAAAGTTAGATTAGTCAAAGCTTGATACCAAAATGAATTGTGTTTTGCAATCATTGGCACAATAACCAGGCTTTTTTTGTTAGACAAACTGACATTACAGAACAATCTTAACAGGTCACACTAACCCACAGCAATGTTTAAACCACCCAGAGCTTGGGGTGTTTGCAGGGAGGGGATGGGCAGAAATGGGAGGTGGAAGATGAGAAATAGAAAGAACAGTAGTACAAGTGACAAATCCCTCCCAAAGGATATATTTAAAAGGAGGAAATTTTCGTTATTTGATCAGGGAAGTCAACAGTGCTCACCTGGTCTAGCTTGAAATCTTACTTTATATCCAGAAACTTAGATACATGCAACTCAGCCTCTCTCATATATTCATTGCTCTGCATATCTGTATTAATTCAAGGTTATAACTCTATAGAACACCAGGTTTCCAAACCTATTTGTCTTTCCACAAAACTGATCTGACAGCTATCAGCATGCATTCTTACAGTCACTTGCAATATGACACTGAGAAAACTGAAATACATTATACCCAAAGCAGTTAAAGTAACAATCTTTGCCAGAAGTGGGAACCACGAATCTGAAATATGCAAAAGAGCTTTTTTTAAAATCCCATTTACATCGTCATCATAAGCACTCATAAAATAATTTAAATTCAACCATGAAGACCAGTAAGGCAACTCACCTCAAGGAGTACAACAGTGCTGATCCAGTAAACACAACATCAGAAAGCTAGAATGTAATTATAACAAGTATTCTGGTCTCCGAATCAAATGAAATTCAGTATCAGACTAATACTGGTAACACTACTCTTAGCCTAACAGAACAAAGTAGATCAACAAACATGAGGAAGCTTTGAACTACACAGCAGCTGGAGAGGGGCATAAGCAGAAATTTATTTCTATATTTTTTGTCAAACTAAATTTGGTTTAATAGACTGCCCCCTCTAATTGTCATTTGGAGGACTTGGTTTTTAAAAAATATGTTTAATTTGCTAGTCAGAAGATACATTTAGCTTGTTATTCATTTAACAGGTCAGGTTTTTTTAATTATTATTATTTTATGTTGTGAGGCACTGGATGTTAAATAGTTTACTTCATGTCTTCATTCTTAAAAAGCTTCATTGTACATTTTTCGTATGTTCGGTATGGGCCACTGTCATTTGCTGTTGATGTAAAGTTACATAAACCACCAACCACTGAGAGCAGTGGCACTGACTCAAAGTTATTTCTATTGTGGTAGCACTCCAAGCATGCAATCAGTTCCCCACTGTGCCAGATGCTGTATAAACACATAGAAAGAATTTGTCCCAAAGAATTTGTAATCCAAGGACCCAGTCTTGCAATGCATCACAAACATGTGGATATGCACAGACACCGGGATCGAAGCACTGCAGAATCATAGCCTAAAACAGCAAATACCACACAAAGGGTGAAGGAGAGGGAGAAAAGTCAATGTACATTTTGGTCATTTGGGGGTTTGATTTTTAAACACACCTAGTTTTGTTTTCTAGCTAGATAAACAAATGCTTATGAGCTATACCTAGTTACCCCTCAGCCTATCCATAGTTAGTTGGCTTATAATTTGTATGTGTCATGGAAAAAGTAGTTTGGGAAGAGAGCAGTTCCATTTTTATAACTACAAAAGGACTAAACTTGACAGTGAGTATAAATTACTTCCCTGACTATCCCAAGCTGAGAAACTTTGTACACTGACCTATTCACTGCACAATGCTAAAAATATAGTCAGCTGCTCTTAAACCAAAACACATCTATGGAACAATATGGATTCCTTTGGTGGCCAAAATACCACCTCATATCTGTAAAGGCTGTGTAACATAGCAAATAAATGCTTTGGTATATGAAGCCTTCTCTTAGTCTAAGACATTTAAGGGAGGCCTTTGTGCTAAAGTTCCCTTACTCCAGCACAGGGGTCGGCAAACTTTCTTAAGTGGTGTGCCGAGTCTTCATTTATTCACTCTAATTTAAGGTTTCATGTGCCAGTAATACATTTTAACGTTTTTAGAAGGTCTCTTTCTATAAGTCTATAATATATAACTGAACTATTTTTGTATGTAAAGTAAATAAGGTTTTTAAAATGTTTAAGAAGTTTCAGGACCCAGGCAGTGTGAATGCCATTGAAAATCAGCTAGTGTGCCGTCTTCGGCACGTGCCATAGGTTGCCTACCCCTGCTCTAGCAACACCCGTTAAATACACAATGCTATCCTGAAGAGATGCTCTTATCTCCTCAACTGAAAGTTGATAATTTTATCTGACAATCCTAGCTTCTTCAGACTCTTCCACTTAAGAGCCAGTTAGATACAAACAGTAGGAAGACGGTCACAGTACAGGCATGTAACGTTATCCAGACACACAGTGAATCGTAAGGGCTGGGCCCGGTCACTTTGAAGAAAATATGCAAGCCAAAGGCCAGATCCACAGAGGCTGAAAGTCCAGCAGGACTCCATTGAGGTCAGCTGACAATCTGAACCCAGGTCTTCCTGGCACTTCTGACTATATTCCAGTACTTGAGACATTGTCTTGCCTTGTTTTCCCTTTGCCTTCCTTAAAGCTTTCCAAAACTAAAAAGGATTACAGGAAAGGCGTTCACAAGTGGAAATTTCTATTGGGTGGAGAATTCATCCTGTGCTAGCTCTCCCATTTCCAGGGCAGATTACAAAAATTGTACATTAGGACAAATACAAACGAAACCCAACATTTAGGCATATGAAATAACTAGGCAACAATTATTCCACCATCTTCTCTAACTGCCACACGTCCAGGTGGATTTCCTCACCCACCTTGCCAGGTTCCATTACTCCAGAACGTGATGAGCTGTGATTTGGGAGGAGCGGGGGAGGAGAGTGTTTTTGACAATCTGAAGAGAATAGTTTCTCAGAGGACTTTGTTTTCCCTGTCTATTGCCAGTTAACAGATCACAGTTGTCACTTGCACATTTACCGTCTGTTCTCAGAAGGATGGAGTTTTGATAAGCCTCTTCTCACTTGTGTAAGAAGAGTCTGAGTGCAGTGCACATGGAGAAGTGGTCAACTAAAAAAGTGAACAAGCCTTTCTCTGAGACTCCAGGAACAGCTGGACTCTCAGGGCTTGTCTACATTACCCGCTTGATTGACGGGCAGCGATCGATCCAGCAGGGGTCAATTTATCGCATCTAGTCTAGACGCGATAAGTTGACCACCGAGCACTCTCCTGTTGACTCTGGTACTCCACCAGAGTGAAAGGCACAGGCGGAGTCAACGGGGGAGTGTCAGCAGTCGACTCACCGCAGTGAGTAGATCTAAGTACGTCGACTTCAGCCATGTTATTCACGTAGCTGAAGTTCGGTAACTTAGATCGACCCCCCCACCCCAGTGTAGACCAGACCTCAGACTAGCCACAGTTCCTATCTTCAGTTCTCCTGAATAAATGCCCAGTGAGGACTGTGGAGGACAACTTCACATTCTCATATGAAGGTTTCAGTTCCACTCCAACCTCAAAGACACAATGAAGTTGAAGAAGTGGGAAGGGAAAAGGATCTTCCCCAAGCTTGGAATCCCCTACCATGGAAGGAGAACTTAAAAGGCTAAATGAATAACTAATTGGAGGAGACCGCCTGAGGTAAACCACTTATTAATTTTAGGTGGGTGTGGTGCTGCATTTGGTTATCTAATAAGCTAAACAGACTGGTGCGACACAGAAGCCCCTTGGCAAAGGGTCCCCTATTCTCTGCAAACAACTCTCATCTCAGACCTGACAAACTCACTGTACCAAACACATGACTTAAACAGTATTTATCCATAAAGGGAAACAGATAAGGTATCCACAGAAAGCTCATAATTATCAAGACTCAATCACTGAAAGATGTCTGTACAGAAATAATGTTGCTACGTTGAAAGTATGCTTTATGGATTTGGAGTAAAAGTTAGTCACTAAGGGAGAATATGTCTGTTCAGGAAAAGTGACAACTCCCTCCTGCTTGGTTAGCCAGTGATATAACGCAAGGCTGAATTGTCTAGCCTTGCTCCATCCCAATGGAAAACCACAAGAGACAACAATCAAAACCACTTGGAGGAAACATCTTGAGGAGTGGGGGTGTTTTCATGCAAGTTTGGATCCTGATTCCAGGAAAGCCAGCCAGCTCTGCAACAGACTAAACTTTGGGGAGAAACCTAGTTTATTAAATAGGAAAAGTAACTCATAGTAATTGTAGACTCTAGTTCATGTTTTATGATTTTGTTTTGTATGCAATCATGTTTCCATCACTCTCTCGTTTCTAGCTGAATCTCTATTGCTTCTTAAATAAATCTTTTGTTTTATTACAAGCGCTGTGCTTTATACAGAAGCAGTGATTTACAGTAAAAATGAGTAAAGTGTGGTACACTGCTCCTTTGGGGCAGAGGATCTGGAATTTCTGTGAGTAGCCAGTGTCATGGGCTGGACATCAAATGATCTCAAGGACTGGGGTGCACCTATTTGTTAACCTGCAAGGTGAAGGCAGGGTTGGCAAAGCCCACAGGAGAGCACTTGAGTGGCTATGAGGTTGGTGGTGTTAGGAGGCAAAAACCCAGCCATCACTGGCAAGGCTCCTCCCGCTAGCAGCAGGGGGTAACACAGAGACCCAGTCCTGGGTACCCTGAGAACCATCCCAAGCTCGTACACCCAGTGGATACAATAGCTAGTCCACCCAGGAAAAGCAGCCTATTGTCTCAATATAGCTATGCTGAAGTCCTTCCATCAGAGGATATCGGATTTCCTTCTGGGCCTTGGATTCCGGGCACTGAACACCAGAAGCTGGAATATTTGTAATCAACCCAAATGAAAACTGGAGAAGTTGAAGGTTTTCTCAGCTTAGCCGCATAAAAACATAAGAACCCACTACCAAGGCATATGAAGCGGTTCCAAATTATAAGATTTTCTTCCTCTTCAGCCTAGCAGATTATTTCACCTACAACATGAAAACCAAGAAATAAGAACAAAAGCCGCCCAAGAAAGATTAAGTCACCAAAATATCAATTTTCACACAGAGATTTTTGGTGGACTTTGCAGAGAGGCTGTCATAAACAGATTGTTAAGGGTTAATGTCTCTTGTACCTGTAAAGGGTTACAAGCAGGGAACGGGACACCTGACCAGAAGACCAATCAGAAGACAAGATACTTTTAAATTTGGGTGGAGGGAAGCTTTCGTGTGTGTTCTTTGTCCGTTGTGGGCTCTTCTCTCGGAGCATCTGAGAGAGACCAGACATTACTGCAGGCTCTCTAAGTTTCTTTTCATATAGTAAGTAAAAACAGGCGGTTTAGGCTTTTTGATTGTTTTTACTCTATTTGCAATTGTGGATCTGGCTGGTTAACTTTTATATGTGTAGTTGCTGGGAATATTTTGATTTGTATTGGTACTCGGGGGAAAGTCTCTTTCTGGTGTCTGTAAGCTATAGGACCCTGTATATTTACATCTTGAAGTACAGAGATAATTCTTTACTTTTTCCTTTCTTTTTTTTTAGAGAACCTGATTGATTTTTTTCCCCTTGTTTCCCTTGTGTTATTTCAGGGGATTGGAATAACTCACCAGGACAGGTGGGGGGGAGACGGGAGGGGGAGAGAGAGAATTTCTCTTTGTTCTCCTTGAATCTGTTTGCCTCTTTGTGGAAGGGAAGGGTGATGCTTCTCTGTATGGTGATTTAAGAGGTTGGATCAGTATCTCTCAGGATAGCCCAGGGAGGGAAATTCTGGGAGGGGGAAAGGTGGGGGAATGGTTTATTTCTCCTTGTTTTAAGAACCCAAGGGATCTGGGTTCTTGGGGTCCCCAGGGAAGGCTGGGGAGGTCAGAGTGCCCCAAAACACTATATTTTTGGGTGGTGGCAGTGCTATCAAATCTAAGCTGGTAATTAAACTTAGAGGATTCAGGTGCTAGTATCTCATTTTCTGAACTCTAAAGTTCAGATCTGAGAAAGAATGCTAGGACAGAGGCAGAAAGTGAAATTAGCCTGTGATAAGAAAAGCAGTTACACTGATTAGAAGGCACAGAAACGCTTTGCTTCTGTTGGTTGCCATCTTCCTGATATACAAAGGGGGAGACTCCACATTGATCAGTCTGCAGACACATCACAAAGAGAGTTCCATTTAAATGGCCATGTTTAGGGCCCGACCAAATTTCCGACCATGAAAAACATGTCACGAACTGTGAAATCTGATCTCCCCCGTGAAAAGTGGCATGCAGCGAAGGGCTACTACCCGGCCAGGGGCTCCAGCTGCTGGGATGGGGATGGACGAGACTTCCTCTTCCCCTACAGTGGCTGCACCCTGCGCTGCTCAAACCCACCCCTGGGATCTCCTCTGACTGCAGGAAGCTTGGTGGCTTCGGCTGTCACCTCTCCGCACAGGGAGGCTGTGGTTCCAGCTGTTAGCCCCTCACTCAGGTGGGAGACTACCAGGAAAACCAGACATATGGTAACCCATCACCCTATACCCTGCGACCTTCACTTCTGTGCTATTCCTGTCAGTGGCACGGGCTTTAGAGATGGGCACCCAGCCAGCAGCCTTCCTCTCTGGCTGCCCAGGTCTGAAGGCAGCACCCTTGCCAGCAGGAGGGCAGAAGAAAGGGTGGCAATCCCATGAACCCCACCCACCCTGACTGCCTTTTGGGTTGGGACCTCCACGGTTCCAACACCATTAAATTTCAGACACATCCCCCAGGCTGTGAAATGGACCAAAACCGACTGTGAATCTGTAGGGCCCTAGTCACGTTTAACAAGAGCAAGCTTAGTTTGTCTGGCCTTCCCGCACATCTCCAAATTCAGAGTGTGTGCACACAGTTTACAAACCTTTGAAGGAGAAAGGTTAAACAAGATACAATCAGGACACGTACACACACATTTTTACATTAAGGTATCTTTACTTAGATTACTTTAGTACACCTCTACCCTAATATAACACGGTCCTTGGGAGCCAAAAAATCTCACCGCTTTATAGGTGAGACGGCGTTATATCAGGTTTGGTCCAGTACAGAGTACCGGCAAGAGCCAGTATGCCATGCCAGACTGGGCTGGCTTCCCCAGCGGTGACTTAAAGGGCCCCCCGGCGCTCCAGCTGCTGCAGGGAGCCCTGGCCCCTTTAAATCACCGTCAGAGCTCTGGCAGTGGGGCTCGGGTGGGAATTTAAAGGGCCCAGGGCTCCCCGCAGCAGCCAGAGCTCCAGGCCCTTTAAAATACTGCCCAAACCCGGCTGCCAGAGCCCCGGCGGGGATTTAAAGGGCCCGGTGCTCCAGCTGCTGCGAGGGGCCCTGGTCCCTTTAAATCACCGCTGGAGCTCTGGCAGCGGAACTCGGGTGAGGATTTAAAGGGCCTCGGGCTCCCCGCTGCTTTACTGTGTTAGATCCGAATTCGTGTTATATCAGGTCGCGTTCTATCGGGGTAGAGGTGTAACTGGCTTTTCTACTTGCGAAATTCACTAGACTAAAGCAAATACATTAGACAGACCTTAAAACTGAAAATTCCACTCTACACTCCTCCCATGTTCCCTAGCTCCCCCACCCCGCTGATAAAAATTGTCTTTTTAAAACATAAAAATAGCAGCAGCAGAGCTAAGACTAAAGCAGCAGTAGGCAGGAGGGGCAGAGAAAAGAACAGGAAAGGCTGAGCATTTCTTGTTTCATATCTGACCAAACATCCCTTCTTATCATCATCAACAGGGTGGCAAAACAAAACATCATTGTTTTCTTAAAAAGTATTTTTTTTAATTCTAGTCAATTTTAAAAAGATTCTAGTTGACAGCATCCATTTAAGTGCTGAGAAAACTCCCACTCCACCACTACAGTTCTCTGACTTCATATTGCTTATTTCTAAGGGTACAACACAGCAGACTCAATTTTCAGGCCTTCATTATTGCTGCAATAGCAAATAAAAGGCTCAAATGCATTTTCCTCCTTTGGCAGGTCTCTTTAAAAAGTGATGCCCCCCCCCGCCCGCCACCATAGTTTAGTCAACTGAACCAATGAAACTTGTTCCCTCTGAAGATCATTTAAAAATACTGTACTTTGATTTTCTTTTTGAAAAGTAAGAACTATTCACTCCCTTTCATGTACCTCCAATGGTATTTGTGAAATGATTAATGGTCTTGTGGTTAGTGCAAAAGACTAGTAATAAGGAGGTGAGGTTTTATATTCATCTCTCTGCCACAGGTTTCCTGCATGACCCTGAATATTAGAAAGTCAAACTGGATGAGGTAGTATCTTTTATTGGTTCAATAAAACCAATAAAAATATTATCTCACCCAGCATGTCTCTCTAATATCCCGTGACCAACACGGCTACAACACCACTGCATATGACCTCAAATACGTCACTAACGGCTAGACCAGAGGTAGGCAACCTATGGCACAGGTGCTCAAGGTGGCACGCAAGCTGATTTTCAGTGGCACTCACGCTGCCCAGATCCTGGTCACCAGTCTGCGGGGGCTCTGCATTTTAATTTAATCTTAAATGAAACTTCTTACACATTTTAAAAACCTTATTTATTTTACACACAACAATGGTTTAGTTATATATTATAGCCTTATAGAAAGAGACCTTCTAAAAATGTTGAAATGTATTACTGGCATGCGAAACCTTAAATTCAAGTGAATGAATGAAGACTCGGCACAGCACTTCTAAAAGGTTGCCGACCCCTGGGCTAGACTGTGGCAAAGAATGTGTGGTGAAGACTCCCTCTGCAGGGGGAAGTATAGCTGCTGTATAGTTCTCAACTCCTTTCTAGAGTGCTGTGTCAACTGTACTCCCTGATTGCAAAGACTCCCATTATTCACAACCCACGTACAGATGAAGGGGGCATGATATGTTTCTCCTTTGTGTGTTCATACAGGGCAGTGAACAATATTATTTGCTTAAATTTCCCTATCTGTAAAATGGTACTAATCACAGGGGTGGCATAAAGGATTAATTCATAAGTCACTTTGGAGATTCTCACATCTGATGGAAGATGACCAAATTGTTGCTCCTGTATACAAATCAGAAACTATTTTAAAGGTCAATACCTCTAGGGGTCCAGAAGGAATATTCTCCTACCTAAAACACTACTCAAGCACCACATACACCATTGTTCCCACATCACTCGTCTCCCTTCCCCCCATACTTTCCATTAGAGAGACTTGCACTGGCCATTGTAGGCAGGATAGCAAAAAAGATGGGACTGACAGTGTGATATAGCCATTCCATGACCCTACTTAAAGTGAAGCCAGATATGGAATTTCTATAGAGATGTTGTTCTCAATTTAGCTATTTCTGACTCTACCAATTTTAACTATCAAGTCATAAACATGCCTGATCTTGCTTTAGACTGTGCCAGCATTCCAGGCACTTATACAACACTCTACTCTTTTCTGTCTACATACATTGCTACACCAATTTTCTCAGACGGGGGGGGGGAATCAGTATTTTCCCTTTTTCAATTTTTTTTTGGGGGGTGGGGAGGGAGAAGAGAGATTAAGAAATGACATATACAGTTCCTAGGTTTTCCTCTTCCCAATTTTCTGTGTCTTCACGAATCCATTGACATGACACTGCACGATGTACCAATGTTCTAAATTGGTGCCACTTGCGCATATAATACACCAAAAAAACAAAAACCCACAGACCAAATGTACATATAGTTGATTTGAGCCTAATTTAAGCACTGACGCCATACATCCTTTCTTAATTCCCTTAGGGATCCAAAGACTAAATCCCATAGAGTTTTACAGCCATGTTCTGCAGATTCCTCAGTATGGAGGAAAAAAATATAATTAGAAAACCTCTTAGACAAGAAAACAGTGAAATATCCAGCAATAAACCATTTAGCCAAACAAACACTAAGTTTATATTTAACTGCCACACTAAATTAAAAAAAAAAAGTTTAAAATTCAAAATGACCTCGACAAATTGGAAGAGTTAGGGGGAGCCCACCATTTGGCCAGCAACTCAGTCCCATGAGTGGCTGTGGCAGGGTCTGCACCCAGTTTCAAAGGGATGCTGAAAGCCTCTATTACACCCTCTTTGGCTTGGACTGTCTTAGAATTCCAGTCCCTGGAAATGTTTAAAGCAGAGCAATTGCCATTTTCTTTTATGCTTTTTCTCCTCAGTGGGTGACTAACTAAGGAAAGATGATGATCCTGTGGCTTTCCAAAGGCAACCCTGTGCCAACATGAGGCTTTCCCTTGGTTGTAAAAACAGCAAACAGCCCTTTCAATGGAATCTGGCAGAGAATAGGAACAGGACAAGCATTTCTCACCCTGGTCGTTTTACTGAGGGGTCTACCATTTTTGAGTCTGCCTGCCCCCTTAGGAAAGCTGTAACAGCACCTCAGAGAAAAAACACAACTACCCCATAATCACAATTTGAAGCCAAATTAATCAGACGCTGCTCAAAATTGAGCTGTAGGCAAAGAAAAGAAATTTTGAAGGGAGGAGGCAAGGTTTCCTTGTCCTAAGGATAGGTCTGCTATCTCCTTTGCTAGTCTGGAGGGAGAGAGAACCATCTGGCTTTCCACTGGAAGGAAATCAGCCTTTTCCTCCTAGTGTTAACAAGTCTTCTCCTGCAAAGCTGCCAGAGTGACTGAAGGCCTACTGTTAGAATCTGTGGGACTACATCATAAAAATATTTAAGACAACAAACCAAAACACTCAGGACAAATTTATGGAAGAGAATTGTACTGCTGGTCCATAAATCAATAATAAAAGTGAAGTCAACAGCTCAGATTGCATCATATTCTATTAACTAAACACTTCCTTAAGCTCAACTCTAAATAAGTCTATTACCGTGCTACTCATTACAAAAATTCAACATGACTGCAATAGTGCTGGGGCAGGGTTAAGTTTGTGATTATTGTTTCACCACAAATGGTTTGCATGGCAGTGCAATCTAAACATTACATTTTTTATTTAAAAAAAACAAAACACCATCCACTACTGTATAAAGTTAATTAACAGCACAGATTTACCTGCAACCTAGATTTCATTAAGGTAAGGTTTTATATAAGGGATAGCGTGATAAACAAACATCTACATGTTTCAACAACTAGCGCCTTCAGGAACTCCCTTAGGATAGAGAGAAGGAAAACAAAGAAAGGGCCAGGACTACGATTTACCGGAGAGTTAGACGACACCTATGGAAGACAACAACAACTGGCCTTCAAAACCCTGAATAAAGAGACCACCCCTTGTTTTACTGCTCCAGTGACAAACTCCACTGCTGCTTTTTGGTGTGTAAAAGACCAGCTTGGATGAATGAACAGTTCTTGGATTTGCCTTCAGTTCACACACAAGTCTTTGGAATAAAGGAAGACCTGAAAACCCAATGAGTTGTCATGAAGTAAAATAAATGGATGTTAGGCAAGCAGCACCTCAATCTGGCAGACTAGCTGGTCCAGTCTGAGTAACAGATAGGTCAGTGGGACTCCACAGTACATATCAGATCCGCAGAAACAGGAATTTAGACATACATCTTTATGGCGATGGCAAAGATAGCAGGAGTTTTCTGTTAAACTGAAAAGTAGGTTACAAGAACACTTGAAGTATTGTCATATGCAATTATCTAAGGCAGAGGTGGGCAAACTATGGCCCACGGGCCACATCCAGCCCAAGGAACCATCCTGCCCAGCCCCTGAGCTCCCGGCCTGGGGGGCTAGCCCCCAGCCCCTCCCTTGCTGTTCCCCCTCCCCCGCAACCTCAGCTTGGGCTGTGAGCTCCTAAGGCAGCACAGCTGCAGAGCCATGGCCTGACCTGGTGCTCTGTGCTGCACACTGCGTGGCTGGTTCCTGCTGGGCGGCGCGGCTGCCTGACCCGGTGCTCTGTACTGTGCGGTGCGTGGCTGGCTCCTGCTGGGCAGCGCGGCTGCCTGTCCTGGTGCACTGGGTGGCATGGCTTTAATGCCACCAGCCACTGGTGCTCCAGGCAGCACGGTAAGGGGGCATGAAATAGGAGGGTTGGATAGAGGGCAGGTGAGTTCAGGGGGTGTGGATGGCGGGAACAGGAAGGTTGAAGGGGGGCAGGGATCCCGGGAGGGCAGTCAGGAAGGAGATGGGGAGTTGGATGGGGCGGCGGGGGGCAGTCAGGGATAGGAGTTCTGGGGACAGACAGGGAGAAGGGGGAGTTGGATGGAGCAGCGGTCCCGGGGGGGCCATCAGGGAGCGAAAAGCAGGGGGGTTGGGTAGGGGGCATGGGCTGGGTCACACCTGGCTTTTTAGGGGGGCACAGCTTCCCCTAGTCAGCGCTCCACACAATTTCGGAAACCCCCAATGTGGCCCTCGGAAACCCCAAAGTTTGCCCGCCCCTGATCTAAGGAGTCACAGAATTTTAAGAGGAAAGAAAAGCATATGAGTAAGAATTCATGCTCCCATAGGAGTAAATCCACTAGCAAATCTGGACTAGATCCAGCAGGCCTGCACATATATACAGGTTTAAACTTATTTTACAATGTTTTCTACAGCACTTTCCTTTCCCTCACACCCAAACTGGTCAACTTCATTGATATGATTGCCTCTCCAGTGTTTTGCTAAACAGACTGTATGCAATACACTCCACAAGCCTTTTTTGTTTTTAAAAAAACCTATTCAAACAAACTTACAAAAGCCACTGATACACAATCTAAGAATCCTGCATTTAAAAAAAATTAATTAAAATAAAAAGTCATGGCCAACAAACTCAAATCATCAAAGTAGTATAGTTTTCTGTTCAAAGATATCTGAGTTTATCGTGGTATAATTTAAAAGTTCAACTACAAGTTTTCCTAGCTGTCATGAAGCACAGTACTGCAATAATTTATATTGCTCTGTATTTTCAAATGTAACAAAAGCAGATAAAAATGTATGCTTAGAGGTCAAATAAGCACTTCCATTTTCAAACCACCTCTCTCACTGAGTGAAAGGGCCTATACAAGAACACTTGGGCATTATGTAAAAATCCAGGAGCATCATCCAGGAACATGGTTCCTCCTACAGGAAAAATCAGCAAACACAAATATGATATGGGAAGTTTTCAGACATATGGAGAACAATGCACATCAGAAGTGGTCAGTTTTTTGTTAAGGTTTTTAAAAAATGAGTATTTCCACTTGTTCCCTAGGCTACAGTTAGAGTCTAATATTTTTAGTAACACATGAGATTGCTTTTGCTGAACTGCAGAGATACACAATTAGAAAAATAAATCTTGCTAGACAGTTATCTTCATAAGAGCTCTGACAGTTCAAACAAATTCTATCCACAGTTGGGATGTCAAGGTGCCTACATTGTAAGAGAAATAAACAAAACAAAAAAAATAGCAAAGTTTAAGGTTGCAAAGTCAAGCTCTCAAGTTAGGAAATGCCAGAATTAAGGTTGCCCATGCAGTCTTAATTCTGTCCCCTTATGCATATGCATGACGACGGTCCAGTTACACGCACACACAGTACTCCCCGCAATCTTGTCAGACCCCTGCCTCATTTTAATGCTTGTCAAGGATGCCAAACTGACAACCCTGTCAATCAGGAGTTTGGTGGCAGTGCATAGGAGAGATCTCCAATACTGCAATCTCCTTTTATTTTCTTTGGTAACTATCTCTGACCTTTTGTGCCTACCACTTATATTCACTTAAAATCTATCTTTCTGTAATTAATAAACCTGTTTTACATTTTACCTAAAACGGTGTGTTTTGGTTGAAGTGCTTGGGAAATCTCAGTTCACTTTACAAAGGCTAGTGCAGGGGTGGCTTACCTGAGCCTGAGAAGTAGCCAGAATTTATCAGTGCACATTGCCAAAGAGCCATAGTAATACGTCAGCAGCCCCCCATCAGTTCCTCGCCCCCCATGCTTCCCACCTACCAGCAGCCCTGCCGATCAGCGCCTCCTGCTCCCTCCCTGCACCTCCCCATCAGCTGTTTCGTGGCATGCAGGAGGATCGGCGGAGGGGGCAGGAAGGGGTGGAGAGGGGGCAAGGCCAGGGGTTGAGCAGTGAACACCCCCTGGCACATTGGAAAGTTGGCGCCTGTAGCTCCAGCCCCGGAGTCGGTGACCATACAAGGAGCCGCATATTAACTTCTGAAGAGCCACATGTGGCTCCGGAGCCACATGTTGGTCACTCCTGGGCTAGTGTGTCTTGGGGTGACCAGATGTCCCAATTTTATTGAGTCAGTCCCAATTTTTGAGTCATTTTCTTGTTGTATTACCCCCCACCTCCGTCCCGATTTTTCACATTTGCTGTGTGGTCACCCTAGTGTGTCTCCACTCCACATCGAGGAAGGGGCAGACTGAGTAATGAACTTATTTCTGACCAGAGCAAGGTGATATATTCCTGGGGTGCAAAGGTGGGGTCCTGGAAGATTTGCTGGTGCCTTTCTCTGTGTGATTCATGAGCAGCTCCGGGAGCATTCAAACAATGTATCTAGGTGTGGGGCTCCACCTGCTGTTGTGCTAGGTGATAACAGCACCTGGAGGGGTTTGCTGCTTGTCACTAGCAAAGCACAAAAAGACAGCCCACGCTAGAGAGTTAAGGGGGCACAGCAGTACCCCAGTTTCAGGTTGTACCCCAGGGATCCCATCGCAGTCTGTTTTGGGGTAAAACAAATTACTAACGCCAGAGTGCAAATGAAACATTTTCTCTAATGTTTGTCCTTAGGTTTACTACAAAAAACTCCATCTCTGGCTTAGTTTTAGAATTAAAATTCAAAATTATCTGGACAAACTGGAGAAATGGTATGAAGTGAATAGGATGAAATTCAATGAGGACAAACAAAGTACTCCACTTAGGAAGGAATAATCAGTTGCACACATACAAAATGGGAAACGACTGCCCAGGCAGGAGTACTGCGGAAAGGGATCTGGGGGTCATAGTAGATCACATGCTAAATACGAGTCAACAGTGTAATGTTGCTGCAAAAAAAAGCAAACATCATTCTGGAACGTATTAGCAAGAGTATTGTAAGCAAGACAGGAGAAGTAATTCTTCCGCTCTGATTAGGTCTCAACTGGAATATTGTGTCCAGCTCTGGGTGTCACATTTCAGGAAAAATGTGGACAAACTGGAGAAAGTCCAGAGAAGAGCAACAAAAATGATTAAAGGTCCAGAAAACATTACCCATAGGGAAGATTATTGGGGTTGATTAGTCTGGAGAAAAGAAGACTGAGAGGGAACATGTAACAATCTTTTATGTACTTGAAAACTGTTATCAAGGAGGAGGGAGAAAAATTGTTGTTCTTAACCTCTGAGGACAGGACAAGAAGCAATGGGCTAAAATTGCAGCAAGGGTCGTTTAGGCTGGGCATTAGGAAAAACTTTCTAACTGTCAGGGTGGTTAATCACTGGAATAAATTGCCTAGGGAGGAGGTTGTGGAATCTCCACCATTGGTGATTTTAAAGAGCAGGTTAGACAAACACCTAACAGGGATGGTCTAGATAATACTTAGTCCTGCTTTGAGTGCACAGGAGTGGACTAGATGACCTCTTGAGGTCCCTTCCAATTCTAGTTCCTGGTACTGCCTGGAGAAAAATGCTTTATTTTTTTAAAAACAAGTGTGAATTTAATGTTAATGTTGACATTACTACAGTGCCAGGCTAGACAAACTTAAGCAAACTAATTATCTTTGTAAAGATTATGATAGAAAAATTAATAGTTAATAAAAAACTATATGACACAAAGGAAATAAAAACACTCAAAATAAGCAATAGTTTTATACCATCTCCCACTTCAGCTGTTAGCACATAACAAAATTCTGCAAACCTAAAATTTACAAGTTTCCACTTACAGTGGAAGAGGTTGAGGATGCAAACAACAAACTAACCTATCACTTCCTTCAAGTAAAATTTTAGTCTACACTACAACGTGAACTTTCAAACAGAAGCTGTAAAGCTTCACACTCCCACCACTGCAGAAAAGCTATGCCATCACCAAACGGACCTCTTCTCTAACAACTAGATGATTAATATTTACACTCATATCTTACCATTGTAGAGTTTCAGTCCTCAAGGACAGAGGCAGGGTAAACATAGTTGAAGATTCTCAAGATACTTATTATCTATTCACATTGTCCTTCAGAGTTTCAGATTAAATTCTGCAAAACTAAACTAAAAGGAAACATTCCTGATAGATGAAAAACAAAAAGAAAACTGCAAAATGGAGATGCAAATATATTGGGCTCCCCAAGCAAAGAGGACCATTACAAGCCTCACCTGCTACTGTATAACAGAATTACAAACCACAGTACACCCTCGCTATAATGCCCTTCATAATAATGAACTTTCCGCTATAATGAACCCCTTCCCCAGATCCCACCTCAAGCCCCATAGCTGAGGCTGGAGGAGTTGTCAGTGCCCCACTCCCACCACCAGCAGGGCTCTTTCACTATAACAAACTCCTGGCTATAATGAACAAATGGCTTGGATCCTGACACGTTTGTTATAGCACGGGTGTACTGCACACTAGATAGGCATTGGTCAATACAGCTTTGCAAAATTGCCCTGAACACCCAAGCAAAATGTCATTACTTTATTATTATCTTCAATCATCTTGAAAGATAATGGGCAAGCAGATCTTATGCCTGAGCTGATCTGGGTTTTGTTAGGATGAATCAGACTCAACATGAAAGTCCAGGTCATGCATATGGTGGAATCATCTCTACGAGAGCAGTGAAGGGCAATAAGTCATAGCAGTTTCTCCATTTTGATCTATTCTCAATCAATACTACCAAAACCACAGAAGGAAGTAAATAAATTTCTGCTGAACTAAACAGAGAAGATTTAAGGGTTCTTAATGAGTTGTTTGCACTGAATAATTATTAAATCAAATGTATGAAGCATAATATACCATGCAAGTGAGAAATGCTAAGCACAGGAAATCAGATCAGGTTGCTGCACTTGTTTTCACCACAAAGTAAGCCACAAATATAAGTGAATCTTTGTGTTTCAGCGTTTAAATTACCTTGTGTAAAGTATTGCCATCATAATAATTTATAACTAAAATAATTCAACCAAGACAAACATTAGCTGAATTTTATCAGTCATATTTTTCTGCGAACTTAAGAATTTCACTATCAATGCATATTTTAAGGAACAGAACAGAAAAGTGAAACCTACGGTCATAGTAGTATCTGTGTGTGGCCATACTTCATGCTTACTGAGACTGTCCATTTCCTGAACTTCCAAATTAGAAACGAACTTAGGGAAAAAAACTTCTCTGCCACTAGTAGCAACTTTATTATTAAAAACAATAAAAAATAACTTTACTTTTTGCCACTGAAGCTTTCTGGTTTTGCATTCATTTCTCTAAGGTGGTGGCAGGGGCTGAAATTAGACTGTTTGCTATCACTTTTATTAAGGCGATGTCTACACAGGGAGGTTTTCAGTTATGCAGGCATAATCCCCCTGTGTGGACACACTTGTTCTGGTAAAAGAGTGGCTTTTTTCAATTTAGCTTTATGATGCTTGGGAACAGGTTTAAGATCATCCAAAAATACAATATTATACAGAAATAAGAGTGTCTGTACACGGCAGGGTTATACCGAAATTTTTTTTTTTTTTTTTTTTTTTAAAAACACATGTAGACAAGGCCTTTGTCAATTTAACTTTTAAGCTTTTATGCACAAGAATACTGTTTGGAATCATGGCACCCTGCAGCAAATGCTTAGACAGCCAACTCAAATTTTTAAGAACTTTGTGATAGTAGATGAAATATTCTCAGGCAAGTAACATTTAAGATAATTTTAACTAAAAGGTTAGATACAAATTGGCTCGTTAGTTTCTTTATGTTTTACCTTGTTATTGTCTTCCTGTTCATGCGGGCCTTATAACCAGCTATGTGGAAAATGTGGTTATAAAGCACAAAAACTGTCAGAGGAACTCAGAAGCAGAGTAGTATCAAAGCTACTTTTTTAATTTTTTTTAAAAAACAACCTAACTAGAGTTCTATCCCTTTACATAGAAGAGTCTTCATCTAATTAAAAATTTGTGAAAATATTTCTATTCATATTAGGTTTTGCAACATTTTATTTACAAAATCTAATTTTCTGAAGTCTAGGTCAGTGGTTCTCAACCTTTTTTCATTCACAGGTCCCTAAAATAATTTGATTGGAGGTGCAGACCCCTTTGGCAATCTACTGTTTGTATATATAGGTGAATTCTTTTCAGTCAAAGCCCTTCACGGACCCCTTTGACATAGTCCGCAGACCCCCAAAGGTCCACGGACCACAGATTGAGAAAACACTGGTCTAGTTGACAGTGTTCCTCTAGTCATTTAAAGGTGATGCTAATTCCTTCTAGTGGGCTGCTCTGGAGAATCAGATAAATGAGAGAATTCACCTCTCTAATATGAAAGATGTCTGGGACATGTAGAGCCATCCATACATGTTAACTAGCAAAAGCCCATATCCTGCTAATATTTATGCACATGATTAACTTCATGCAGACTTCAATGAGAGTACTCACACATGCTAAGTTAAGCACATGCTTAAGCATTTGCAGGATCAGGACTCAAGTATGTATGCAACTATGTAGCAGAAAAACTTGCTTCAACACAGCAATATATATTTGCTCTCTTCTGACTGCTGAAGCAATACGTCTTATCTAGGTCCTCTATATCACATCTTCATACAACAGGTCTCTTTTTCTGTAGCCTCGACTACTGCAACTTTGCCATCCTCAAGTCAATTCAAAATGCTGCTGCCAAAGTCTTCACACTTCATCATTTCACTCATATTATACACCCATTTGTTGGTCCACTAGATTCCCCCCTCTCTGTAGCATCAAAAGTGCTTATCATCATGACTTTAAGGGACATTCATAGTTGAAACCAGGCCTATTACCAGAGCCACTATCTTACCTCACCATCTCTGACACTCTTTACTATATCAGTCAGCTTCTCCCACAAACATCTCTGTACAGTAACGCCTCACTTATAGTCGTCCTGGTTAACATTTCGTTATTACATTGCTGATCAGTTATGGAACATGCTAGTTTAAAGTTGTGCAATGCTCCTTTCTAATGTTGTTTGGCAGCCACCTGCTTTGTCCACTGCTTTCAGGAAGAGCAGCCCGTTGCAGCTAGCTGGTGAGGGCTTGGAACCAGAGTGGACCGGCAGCCCCCCCATCAGCTCCCCGCTCCCCTAAGTTCCCTGTGCAGCAGCCGCCCGGCAGGCTATCAGTTGCCTGCAGTTCAGCTGTCCCTCCCTCCCCACTACCATGTGCGGCTCCTGCCCTCTGCCTTGGAGCTGCTCCCAGAGACTCCTGCTTGCTGTGCAGGAGGGGGACGGGACTAATGTTAGGGTGTTCTCCTGCACCCTGCTTACTCCCAGGCAGGGAACACCAACCGAGAGAGACAGAGAGCGCTTGGGGCAGCAGCTGCGGTCTCAACTTCCTGATCCACTTAAAAAGACAGTGCACTTAAAAGAGTGGGTCAGCTTACTTAAAGGGGCAATGTGCCTCTTTCTCTCTCCCCCACACACAAAGTGTCTGTCTCTGTCTGCTATGCTGTCTCCCCTCCCTCGTGTTCGTGCTGCCTTGTGTGAGAGGCTACATTAACAACGTGTTAACCCTTGAGGGCTCAGCCGAGTACTAGTTCATCATTCAGCAGCAAGGCATCCTCTGGGAAATATCCCTCCCTCTTCCACCCTCTAACTTCACCACCTTAACCAAGCTTCACAATCATCATAGCTGTGAACAGTATTGTTTGTTTAAAACGTATTTTGTGTGCGTGTGTGTGTGTGTGTGTGTGTGTATCTATATAATATATAGTTTTTTGTCTGGTGAAAATTTTTTCCCTGGAACCTAACCCCCCCATTTACATTAATTCTTATGGGGAAATTGGATTCACTTAACATAGCTTCGCTTAAAGTCACATTTTTCAGGAACATAACTACAACATTAAGTGAGAAGTTACTGTACTTCCCTGACACTCCCATGTCTGGCACAAATTCCCCCTACAAATTTGAAAAGTAGCTAATTTAGCCTCCACCAAATCTCTCCTCAAGACTCAATTTTAACCATGACATCCGCAAAACAGTGCCTGCAGAAACGCTACAAGCTGATGACAGGTAGGCAAGTGGAAAGCTAATCTAAGGCCGTGTCTATATATACAGTACGGCAGCTATACCAATACAGCCGTGCCACTTTGATGCGTTTGGTGAAGACATTTTATGCCAACAGGAGCTCTCCAATCGGCATAATAAAACCACCTCCACAAACAGCAGAAGCTATGTCAGGGGGAGGAGTTCTCCCACCAACATAGTGCTGTACACACAAGTGCTTATGTCAGTGTTATTTATGTCGCTCAGGTGTGTTTTTCACACACCTGAGCGACATAAATTATGTTGACATAGTCTGGAGTGTAGACATAGCCTAAGTGAAAACATTCCTCCTTTGCCATCTTGTCCTCGCACCTGTTTGTCCTGAGTTGTCATTGCCTCAATGGTAAGCTCTATAGAGCAGGACCTGTGTTTTTACCACATATTTCTACAGTGTCTAACCTCTGGCTGCTACTGCAACACAAGACCATAAGAATGACAATAGTGGGTCAAACCAAAGGTCCATCCAGCCCAGTATCCTATCTTCCGACAGCGGCCAGTGCCAGGGGAATGAACAGAACAGGTGATCATCAAGTGAACCAGCCCATCACACATTTCCAGCTTCTGGCAAAACAGAGGCTAGGGACACCAGCCCTGTCCATCCTGGTTAACAGCCACTGATGGACCTATCCTCCATGAATTTATCTAGCTCTTTTTTGAACCCTGGTATACTCTTGGCCTGCACAACATCCTCTGGCAAGGAGTTCTAGAGGTTGACTGTGCTCTGTGTGAAAAAACACTTGTTTGTTTTAAACCTGCTGCCTATTAATTTCACTTGGTGACCCCTAGTTCTTGTGTTATGAGGAGTAAATAACACTTCCTTATTTACTTTCTCCACACCAGTCATGATTTTAATAGACCTCTATCATATCCCCCCTTAGTATCTCTTCCAAGCTGAAAAGTCCCAATTTTATTTCTCTCTCCTTGCATGGCAGCTGTTACATACCTCTAATAATTTTGTTGCCCTTTTCTGAACCTTTTCCAATTCCAATGTACCTTTTATGAGAGGGGGTGACCACATCTGCACTCAGTATTCAAGATGTGGGTGTACCAAGGATTTACATAAAGGCAATATGAAACTTTGTTTTATTATCTGTTCCTTTCTTAATGATTCCCAATATTCTGTTCACCTTTTTGACTGCCAAGTGCATGTTTTCAGAAAACTATCCACGACTGCAAGATGTCTCTTGAGTGGACCCCATCAGCATTACTTTGCATTTATCAACACAAATACACAATTTAAAAACAAGATTTTTTTTTAAAAAAAACTTTCTTTACTAAGGAACTAAGAAAACCCATATTACCAGTTATGATGAAGTCCCCCATGAGGTTTAGCATCACAAAACAAGCTTGAGGATAAAATAAGTGTCAGAGGTCTCACTGGAAACAGTTTTATGGATAACAACTGGCGGTGTCAGCTACTAAAAGTTGTATTTCTGGCTGGACGGACACATGGGACAAAGAGCCTCCAACTAAACCAGGGGTCGGCAACCTTTCAGAAGTGCTGTGCTGAGTCTCCATTTATTCACTCTAATTTAAGGTTTCGCGTGCCACTAATACATCTTAACGGTTTTCGAAGGTCTCTTTCTACAAGTCTCTGATATAAAACTAAACTATTGTTGTATGTAAAGTAAATAAGGTTTTTAAAATGTTTAAGAAACTTCATTTAAAATTAAATTAAAATGCAGAGCCCCCCGGACTGGTGGCCAGGACCCTGGCAGCGTGAATGCCACTGAAAAGCAGCTCGCGTGCCGCCTTTGGCACACGTGCCATAGGCTGCCTACCCCTGAACTAAAGTAAAAGCAGTATAAAGACATAGGGTTAAATGACAACCTTTACGGCCCTGGGACTTGATCCCAAAAGTTCCTGAGCACCTGACGCTCGTCCCCCCGGGGAGGGCTCTCAGCAGCTTTCAGGACCAAGCCTTGGCCGGGGCGGTGGGGGAAAAGCCAATCTCCCCCCCCCCGTCCAGAAACTCCAGGCCCCCGAGCAGGCGCGAGCGCTGACGATTCCCCCCCGCCCCGCTGCGGAGAGCCGCACGGCGCGCTGGGGGGAACCCCCCACATCCAGCGCCTTCCCGGGGCTCGGGCCACGTGTTACCCCACCCGCGCCGCGCCATGGCGGGGGGGGGGGGGCAGCCGGGCCCCAGCAGCCGCGGGTTGCGGGGCCGCGCGGGGCCGAGGCCTGGCGCCCGGCTGGCGGGCCGCGCACAC